>NC_142946.1:18974552-19049552 GCF_046866305.1 Octopus bimaculoides | reverse complement strand
TAATCATTAATAATGATTAACAGAAATTCATGAAGAAAACCAAAATTCAAATAAAAACGAAAAAAAACATTCGAATGAAATAATTGACTTCACCATGCAATATCCGCATTACTTGCACATATATTAGGTGTGAACATTTCATTTTCGACGAAAAAAGTACAAAAGCTCAGGCGTAAAAAAGAAAAAAATAATAACGTTGTGTTAACTGTTACATTCATGTTGTAATAAAACACACAGCGAATATATCGTATGGCATCTAAGCAACGTGACGAAAGTGCTTTTTTTAAATATGAAATGGAAATAGTAATGAGTAAATAAATACAAAGAAATGCCAACCACGTAGTTTTGGGTTCAATTCCATTGCACAACGCAATACACCAGTGTTTTGCGTCAAGTGCGTTTTATTTTTACACGGAATCTCTACAGAAATAACTTTGCAAGCACACGCATTGATATCTATCTACCCGTATTGTGATGAATATTAGTCCAAATGCAGCTTAAAGGGTTTCTTCAGTATTCTCTTTCTGAGATTTTCTGAGACCATCATGATGGAAAACATATGTAGAAGTGGTCATAAAACATGATACCAAATGTTATTTTCATATATGTAGAAGATAATTCTGACACTGTAATATATACATACGTGCGTATCTACGTTTCATTTTCCTGCGTTTCAGTCATTTGACTGCGGCTGTGGTGGATACATACATGTGTGTGTGTGTGTGTGTGTGTGTGTGTTTGAGCGTGTGTGTTTGAGCGTGTGTGCGTGTATATATATATATATATATATATATATATATATATATATATATATATATATATATATATATAAAATGTATATATATGTATATATATATATATATGCGTGTGTGTGTGTGTATATATGTATGTATGTATGTATGTATCTATCTATCTATCCATCTATCTATCTATCTATCTATCTATCTATATCTATATATATATATATATATATATATATATATATATATATATATATATATATATATATATATATATATATATATATATATATATTAAATTCAAATTACGATAAGCGTAAACAGACAAACCAAGTTTGTTTTTTTTAGAGGCGTTGAGATGTCCTAGAAAGTTAAGAAGTGATGTTAAATTTTCAATCGCAGTATAATGCTAATAATATAGTCTGAACAGAATAAACTACCCCTATTTTGCACAAAAAATCGTAGTGTACATATAAATTAATATTAACTGCAGTTTGCAATGTTTTACCAAAAATGAGAATTACAAACGTCACTAAATTTGACGAGGTCGTTAGGAAACATATAAGTTACTAGAAATAAGAGTTATACCACTCTAATGCTGTAATTAACGCAGATGAATTAAAACATATGCGCAAGTAGAGACCCATAGTCATCCTAAAATATTGACAACTCAGTGTCGGCCATTTTCGTTGCCTCAGCGGTTAAGATCACACGACCATCGGGCATTTTCGAGACACACTTCACCATTTTTATTTATGTCTTCCTCGCCCAAATAAATGGATTTACCGATTCGCTAATGTGTAATTATAAAATGGATATAAACCGCAGTTTCCAATTTTTATTTACAAAAAAGAAGTACAAACGTCAATAATATGACTAGGGTGATAGGAAACACCTATATTGCTAGAAATAATAGTTAAACCGCTCTAATGCTATAGTTAACGCATCTGTTAAGACAGCGTGACCTTCGGGTCTTTATCAACTCACTTCACTATTAGTATTTATGTTTTCGTTGTACAAATAATTGGATTATTTAACAATTTGTTAATGTGTATATATATATATATATATATATAGGGAAAACATAAATTTGAATGGCGGAAACAGGCGGTGTTAACTGTTGAGGCAAAGTAAATAGCCGACACTGACGTGTCTGCATTAAGAATTGTCGATTAGCACTTTTCAGACGATTTTGGGCCCTGTTAGTGTACATGTCTTCATTTGTATATATATATATATATATATATATATATATATATATATATATATATATATATATATATATATATATATATATATATATATACATGGGAGAATTTACGAAAAAAAACAACAACAGACGAGCAAAGGTGGTGTAAACAACAAAAGGATGTATTAGTTTATCGCTCGGGAATAGAGAGAGTCTTTAACATTTCGAGCTCCGCTCTTCAACTGAAAGAATAAGGAAACAAGGAGGAAAACACGGAGAAAAAAATTTAATGTTGTGGTCAGCGATCTATATATATATATATATATATATATATATATATATATATATATATAAATATATATATATATATATATATATACATATATATATATATATATATATATATATATATATATATATATATATATATATATATATATATATATATATATATATATATATATATATATATATATATATATATATATATATATATATATATATATATATATATATATATATATATATATATATATACAAAGAGAGAGAGAGAGAGAGAGAGAGAGAGAGAGAGATACATATATCCCTTATGTTCGCTTCGAAGAATCATTCTACGAAAACATATAAAGGCTCTTTTTTATTATACCGGCTGCAGCCTAATGATATCAACTTGTAGTAACAATAATAATAATAATAATAATAATAATAATAATAATAATAATAATAATAATAATAATAATAATAGTAATAATAATAATAATAATAATGATAAATAATAATAATAAGAAAGAAGGAATATATTCACAGACACGGCAGAGCTGGGACCTATATACACTGGAAGCTATGCCAACACTATGGAATAACAACAGAAAAAAGATGGTATAAACACACGCCAGAAAAGGTCACAGAAAACGAGAAAGCAACCATACTCTGGGATATGCCAATACACACAGATAGAGAAATTAAGGCAAATAGACCAGATATAGTTGTCAAAGATCATGAAGAAAAAAAATGCTTTCTAATTGATGTATCAATACCAGCAGATGACAACGTTTCTCTAAAAGAAATGGAAAAACTTTCAAAATACAAAGACCTGGAAATAGAGATAACTCGAATGTGGAATCTAAAAACAGAAACAATTCCTATCATAGTAGGTGCCTTAGGTACAATAAAAAATATTCAGACAAATACATAACAAAAACACCAGTACTTACAAATATATATGACATACAGAAAATTGCACTACTGGTTACTGCACACCCTACGAAAAACACTTTCAATACAGTAACCATAAGAGCATCACAGCAAACCACAGCACATACCCAAGGCACACAGAGCTGCGCTCGGTAGTGAAGTGAAAGAACGTTATAAAAATAAAACTACTGAAAAAAAAAATAATAATAATATCACCATATCGCCTGTATTAATGAAGTCATAGATATTATTCACCCGATGTCCATGGATATTACGGACTGTATTGTAAGCATCCCGTGAATACGGAATATAACCTTCACAAGCATGTAATCTGTGGACACGCACGTAGCGATGCATTAAATGTTCATAAATTCCAGTCATGGATTATTAATAGTGTTCCTATATACATACATACAAACATACATACATACATACATACATACATGCATACATACATACATACATACACATATACATGTATACACACGTACATGCATATACACACACACACACAGACACACACGCACATATATAAAACTTACATTTTATATACTCAGCCATAATCTGTTCAAAATCTCCACGTTAGTTGGGCAACGTCATGCAACCATATTTCAGATAAATGAGTAAAGAACTGAACGAGTAAATATATGTAACAATCTCCCTATATTCTTAAGAGAATAATAGATATACATATACATATACCAGAGGAATTATCTATCTATCTATCTATCTATCTATCTATCTATCTATCTATCTATCTATCTATCTATATATCTCTTTATCTATCTCTATCTCTCTCTATATATATATACTTTATTTAAAAGCAGCAGAAATATAACTAAACAACTGTTACTCTGAGTTTCACGTTCCTGTTCATCGGACAGTTTTTTATATATATATATATATATATATATATATATATATATATATATATATATATATATATATATATATATATATATGTATGTATGTATGTATGTATACACACATAAATACGTACATACCTATAAGTATAAGGTCCAAGTACCGAAGCGTAGGAAGAATATTACCTTCAAGCACTCCGTAGTAAATATATAAAAAAAGAACAACCTTCAGGAACAATACTGATTTATTGAAGCGGAAGGTTGCAGGTTATTTTTCTTTATCTATATTCCGCGGTAGGTGACCAGTGTTGCCGAGTGTGTTAAAAAGAATACTATAGTTACGGAAGATGTAGGAAAATTCCGGGCTAAATTTGTTTCCTAGAGAGTGGAACATCAAAAGTTTGTGGGTAACAGGGAACCAGTGAGGTGATAGAATTGCCATTGAACTTTGACGCACACCAATTTGGAGAGAGTTATTATTATTATAAGAATGGGATGGATCATATCTGAAAACAGCTTCAGGTGTTGTGAAGAAACAATTTGTACGTAGTCTGTTTCTGAGAGCTATTCTACAGGACATTGATTTAATGATTCGGCATTAAATGCTGCAGCATGCATTTGTGATGTTGAGAAAATCTCATCTAGCTTCTCTCTTCAGACTGGCGAGCACGGTTTTCTACAATCCTCCTTGCTTTATACTTGCTTCTGGAAAGATTAGATCTTTTCTTTGGTGGCATATTTTTCCTAATATTGTTAACAAAAAATTATGAACATACAGATAAATTATACATTAATCCTTATTTTTGTAAGCAGTGGTATCCGTAAAAAAAATTATTTCAAGAGAGTAGACATTGCAAGAAGATAAACCGAAAAGAACAAAGAAAGATGTATGTACGTCTATATGAAATGGACGTTTGTATATGTGCGCGTGTGTGTGTGTGTGTGTGTGTGTGTGTGAGTGCGTGCACGTGTGCGTACGTGCGTGCATGCGCGTGTGTATGTGCGAGAGAATGAGGGTGAGAAAGAAAGTTAGAGTGAGTGAGTCAGTGAAGATGTGTGTCGTGATGATTGATGTCTTTTAAAGTACACACACATATAGAAAATGTGACGTCATCATATAAATTTTTTACGATAGTTGATTTATGGAAAAGATTTTGTCAAACTTTTGAAATGCAAATATGTGAATGGAAATTGTGTTTAATTTCTAGCCAAAATACTACTGAATCTTTTGATACCCTATACGTCAAAATCTCTAAATCGGCTTTAGAAGGTATAAGGAATATATAATATCAATGAGGCAGACCGCTACATAATAGCTAGACCTGGTAGAAATAGCAGCCAAATCTCCCTAAAAACACCCTGCTGTCTTAATCCGACAATTCTGCCTATTATGTAGTTTGAATGAGAAACTCTAATTAATGATTAAGATTATTAACACAACAGAGAGAGGAAAGAAGAGAGACAGCATAGCGACTGTTTTGGCTGACTGTCATCCTGTACTCCACTTGTTGCTACCGAAAAGGTATAGGCCGGCTCTCTGAGCAACTGGTTGTTTTTATGGCGGAATAAACAGGCCTTTAAAGATTACAAAAATAGCGATTTTCACTTGGAAAATATTTTTAGATTATAGAACGCCGAGATCTCTCATGTATATATGTTTAAAATGTCAGTGCGATCGGATGAACATTACTCGAGTATAAGCAAGCAGGCATACAGAGAGACACACGAAATGGATTTTCTATATTAATATATATATATATATATATATATGTTGTTGTACTTGGGGATGGTCATATTGCCAGTTTAGCCAATAAAAACACGCACTGTATATTTTGTGTTAATTTGCTTCAGCTTTATATTACATTAATCTTAATCTTATTTCGGCCAGAGTTCTTTCGTCACACTTCTGTGACCTCATCAGTGGTCCTTTGTTTCCTTCTTTCTTATGTGTGTCTCACCTTGCTAACTATCAGCCATTTTGTATTTTGTATTCCTATTGTATGTGTCTACGCATGCGTGTCCTTCAATGTGTATGTGTCTTTTGTAAGTGCATGTGTGTATGGGGAGTGTCTGTATCACCTATATTCTCTGTTAATAGGTGTTCGTTTGTATGTGTTTTTATTTATTTATTTGTGCACGACTTTGTGTTTTTGCGCCTTGGGGTCAGCGTGATTATCTTAGAATTTCAAGAAAAGAGAAAGATTTTAATGGCCCTAAGCATACCACAATAAGATTCTTCTTTATTACTATTTATTACTTTTGTACTATAAGCTATAAGCTATGTTATGAAAGAAGATATCTCTGGAATGCCAACTATCATATAAAAAGCTCAAGTATTACATAAAGTAATTCATCTCTGTTAGGGAGATGGATAGCTGCTAACACTTGTTGTCGAGTGTCCGTAATGACAAGACGAAGGAGGTTCGAAATCCTGTGATCTGTTGGTCTTGGCGCAAAATGGAATGTATATCCCCGCTAGGAATATAGACAAGTGTGAATTTTGCACCATAAACCGTTACGAGAGTATCTCTCGCGGTAATTGCCACAGCATAATTTCTTGTAGCAGAACCTTCACTTCTAAGTGTGGATAAATGTGTGTGCGCGGGAGCGCACATATACACATATATTCATTTATAGTTATATCAAAATAGCTAAGCTGAATGATAATTAGTTAAATAGCGGAATAAAGAAGCACTTCTTTTTTATAATTGATTCAAGCAAAATTGTAAGCAAATCATTTCAACTTAGACTATATCTGAGAAATTTTACCGCGTCATAAAATAGAGAACATAGAACGTCGGGAAACTTCGAGATGTATTTTAATGTGATTGAATCTGTTTGCAATATCAGTGACGCTAATTAATCAGGCACAATGATTTGCTCAACGAACCGAAAGCATAGACATTTTCTGTGTATCATATATGCGACAAAGAATGATATATAAACACGGAATCAGTGTAAAACAACCAAACCGTATGAAATCTTATAATCATTAGTGTTATTTAAATAGCTAAGGGAGTTTTAATTGATTGGTATAACCATTGAGAAATCTATTGGCTACGTTCTATTTCCAGTATATACGTTAGATTTGTTTTGCAATTATCTTTTAGACACAACACAATATTGCAATACCTATAGAAGCACGTTTACTCATGTATGTATGTATGTATGCATGCATATATATATATGTATATATATATATACACACACATCTACATGTGTATGTACGTGTTTGCGTGAACATAAACATGTATATTTGTGAGCGTATGTATGTTGTTCCAAATATTATCTTCAATGGACGTAATGTCGTGTGTTATTGTTGGACAAAATAATTTCCGTTCATGTGCTTGATATACTGAAAACAGAGCAGCACAAACATGGCTGGACTTATACTATGGCCAGACGCAATGTATAGTTGTGTATAGAAACACAAACATGTAATAAAATTCCTAACCTATATGCTAAGGAAAACTTTTCAGTTTGTGTAAAAGAGAAACTGAAAAACGTAGGCAACTGCACATTATTTACAAACATTTCGTTGGGGATAAATTTCACGTTTGCTTAAATAAAACGTCGATTTATTCGAGCAGATTACGATAATGAAACTTCACTTTAAATTATGTTCAAAATCTTTTTTGTTTGTCATAAAAAGAAAAAAAAACTCTCTATGGCGGCGCGAACGTATGCTTATTGGTCTACTTGAAGACAAATGCTTCAGTTTTCATTTCAGACAGCTCTACAATTTTATAACAACATAAGCATCAACAATGCGACGCGTGCGTGTTCATATAGACTTGATCATAGGCCGATTCGGCGGGGTAGAAACTAGTATAAGACACAAAAGTAATTCATTATTAGCAAGTCTTTTTTTCTTACTGTAGTTATATTTATTCTAAGTAATTTAGATCAAATTATTGACTGTAAAACGTTAAAGCTGTCAATTATTTCAATTGCGTTTATTAAGAAATATAAATTAGCAGAAAGATTTAAAGAGCGTGTATAAAAGGGAAAGATCGTGGTGTGCTACATATAACATATTACAGTACGGTCATTACTGGAATGCATTGGCCAGAGCTCTGCGCAAGTAAGTGAAATCTGCGATGAATTAACATCGACACACGCATACATGCATACATACCTACACGCATACATAAATAGATACATACATATTTATGTATATATATAAATTTATATGCGTGTGTATACATACATACATACATACATACATATATATATATATATATATATATATATATATATATATATATATATATATATATATATATATATATATATATATATATTATGTGTGCGTGCATATATATACATATTCATAACATACATACATACACCACTAGTGAGTTTCTCAACCATCTAATTTGCTTGTTAGAAGAGCGTGACTTAGGTTCTCTATACTGCGAGCTGGTGTGAACTGCTGCTACGTCTAGCGGAGAAGTATCTACCACCGCTCATGACCACAAGCAGGTCGACACCGTACGGTCTCTTGGTTTCGTGGATGGAAGATAGGAGGAGTTCACTCTCCTGCTTGCAATATACATCGGATAAAGATTGCATCGAATAACCAGCTCGAAGAGGCGTCCTCGTCGGATTAAACAAAGCAGTAACGTGGATATCTACGGAACAGCCATGTTTTAATCTCTATAAATATTACTTCTCAGTATAATTACTGCTTTCATCTGTTATACAGATTTTCTCAACTTATTAATTTGTGACTGTGCTTCATCTATTTTCTATGTATTTAGAGCTGGGGTGAATTACTGCTGTCTCTAGCGGACGAGTATCTGCCACCGAGAATGACCACAAAGCAATCGAAACTTTCTAGTGGTCTCATGTAGAGAAGTTGGTTGTAGTTCTCTTTTCTGCTTGCAATATATATCGGGTGCAGATTGCATCGAATGAACAGCTGGAAGATGTGTTCTGGAGTTACAAATAACTGTAACTTCGGTTCCTACGGAACAGCCATGTTTAAGTGGCGATAAACTTTACATTGTTACTAATTTTACTTTTTCTTCAAACAATTTCTGGTTATAGCCGAAACAGTTATCTCAGCAACTTGTCACTAATACGCTACTTATACAAATCACTAACACTTTACCTCATTAAGTTGCACTCATATACAACTAGCCGTGTTTGTCGCGTATCTATGAAATTTAGTCGTTACGGAAAAACTTCCGGTGAATCATATACAGATATGAAAATGCATAAATAAATGATGACCTTCATTCTTCAATGTAAAGAAAATAAAGGCATGCTTTTTAATTGAACTGAATTATTATTTTTTTATAAGTATCATCACTATAAGTATTTAAACTCCCGGGAGTATAAATACGCGCATAAGTACACCATGATTTATACACACGCAGACGTGAACTTGAACAAAATTATATAACCACATGCTTATCGGGAAATTAGTAATTTTTATTAATTTTTTTGCCTTTGAAGATAATCAAACCAAAAATAACCGATGAGTATTTTTGCCAAATGTGGTGTTTACAATTCTGCATTTCTTCGGAATTTATTAAACGGCTGAACCTGTTGTGCAATACTAATACTAGTGTCCTACAACTATTAATAAACGCATCTTTACTTTAGAGCGAAACACCTAATCTGCAAATGCTGAATGCATTTATTAGAAATGTGTGCTTTGTTTTCTTTTAGAGAAATCGTTATATATATATACGTTACATAGTTTTACAAATCTATCTTGTCAGGCATTATACGTTTTTTCTTTTGATTACCATATATTTCTGTAATGTTGTTATATGTTTCTGTTTGTCGAAATCAGGGCAATACTCTACGTAAATCTACTTAAATGCATTTTCAGAACACTTATAAGATGTCCAATTTAAAGTTATGAGCAAACAAAAATGATGACAAAATATAGCAAATCGAAATTTGCATAAACAGTTTACCTCAATAAATACATACGTGTAATGGAATCAGAAATAAAACGTAATCACTTGATAAGACACCAATCATTATTCGATGTGTTTCAGTTTCTAAAATTAGAATCTTCAGTTGCGTCTCAAAATATACGTTACACAGAAAACTGCGAGAAAATGGTTCCATATATGCCGATAAAAGTTAAGGAGAATGCATTTTGGGCTAGAAACAATATAATTTCTCAGCTGGTGTAGAAATATAATTGTTTATGTATTAACTTTGTTACTGTGTTATTGAAATGAAGTTATTAAACAATCGAGCGGCACTCTACACGGGCGTTTGCTCGTCAAACTTAAAATGGCTGTCGCTTTCAGCTAAATAACGTCGACATACACACACACACACACACACACTCACACACACACACACACACACACACACACACACACACACACACATATATATAATTGTCTGTGTATCTCCGATTGTGTTTTTTGTTCATTTATCAGCTTTTACCTTTACTTATAGTTATGTCTTCACTTGATACTTGAATAAATCATTACGTGTTGATGTTTAGCCAAACGTTCAGGATTCCCAATAGAATATTTTGTGCTTTTGGCTTTCTCCCATGACACCTTTTAGAAAAGCAGCATATACTAAAAATAATAAACATCATTTAGTAATTTATGACTATACACCATTGAGGCTGCAAGAGGATTTTTGACAATTTCGACTGAGACTAATTCATAGAAACAGTGTACGAAATGAAGAAGAATTGCTTTTCATAAAGAAAAAAGTTTCCATAGGTGTTTGGGTTGTTACATTTCACCTTTTTTTCACAAAGGTAACAAGAAATATTTGTATATTTACGTTTCTTTACAAAATAAGTCTTCCTTGATGTTCCACTGGGGACTCTTTTAAAGAAGTATAAGTTCATGCATTGGTGAATATTTTCATGATGTTTCTGTTCTTACTACAAAGCTACTGTTTCGAAACTATGGAGAAAATGTTGGCTTTTAAGATGAGTAAAATTATTTTCGTTCAGTAGCATCTCATACATCTCATATTGAATACCAAGTGTCAGCTACACGTTTGAAAGCCAGAAGAAAATAACGAAGGTCTCTAAATCACTGGTCGTGTTCCGTCGAAGCTGCCTATGTTAAATCCTGGCATCTCTTGCAAAGATGTGAAGAGAAGACCAAGGATAAGAATTTTGAAAGCTATGCCTAACGGAATTGTTCTTCAGATTTGTTCATTCTTTACATGCCGCTCCGTATTTGTATATTCTAATTTTTTTTCTTCTGATGCTCCCTCCTACATATTTGTTCAGTTATTCAGTTTTTCATATTATATATTACTATTTTGGTATATTGAGTTGCCGGTATAATTATACGTCTTTATTTTCAACTGCTTATAAATGAACAATTTATTTATGTTTGTGCACACACGCACACACACACACACACACACACACACACACACACACACACACACACACACACACACACATATATATATATATATATATATATATATATATACACTTATGAATGTATAAACACACATACACTCAAACACACACACATATGCATATATATATATATATATATATATATATATATGTATATATATATATATATATATATATATATATATATATATATATATATATATATATATATATATATATATATATATATATATATATATATATATATATATATATATATATATATATATATATATATTTATATATTTATATATATATATATATATATGGTATATGAAAACGGAGTATGCGATATACAAGAATTTTTTAATTACGACAAATGATTCGACACATCTAGCTTCGATCTCTCATGGGTGGGATACTCAGCGACTGCTTCAGTATGGTCTTCACAGATGAAAATCTGGTACGAACATAGACCCGAAGGCATCATCGAAAATGATAATGCAAAGATCCTATGAGATTTTATGATTCAGTGCGACTATGATATAGGCGATTGGAGACCAGACATAGTCTTAATTAAGAAAGAATGGGAACTATGCTGGATCATAGATATAGCATGCTCAGCTGACAATAAGGTATGCGATAAGCACGAAGGAATAGTCGATAGATATGACAGGTTAGCTGGAAAAGACAGTAGTAATATGACTAAATGTCGGAACCCTGATAACAGTGAGTAAACACCTACAGAAGTATATGGGACAAATATGGGCTGCAATAGCGGCGTAGCAGCTGCTTGGAACCGCTCGAGTATACCGGATGGTGCTGAAAAAATGTAGAGTGTTACCTTAGTTCACTGGTAGTGAACTGCTGACACCTTAGTACGTTACCAGTGTCACCAGATGTGCATAAACATAATAATAATGATAATAATAATAATAATAATAATAATAATAATAATATTAATAATAATAATAATAATAACAATCCATGGTTGGAATTCATTAATATTTTGATGCATCGTTATGCGCATCCACAAGTCACGTTGTTTTTTAAGATTATAATCCATACATTATGTGTGTGCGTATGTGCGTGTGTGTCTGTGTGTGATTGTGTTTGGGAGTGTGTGTGTGTGTGTGTGTACAAAGTATGGGTGTTTAGTTCACATCTGATGTAAACGATCACGGACGCTATGTAAGTGCTATAAGAGATTTCTAGGGCTCCAAGGTTGTAGCCGTGACGGTAGCCATGGAGCCTATGCCGATTTTGGATATAGCGGATATATGTTATTGTTAAAGAGGACAACAAACGTTAAATCAAGGCAAACGTGTCAAGTCATATACATTATTATTACTGGAAAATATTCAAAGTCCTACAGCTTTTTCTGGGATATTCCGTCATCAAAGCCAAATAGGGAAAATGAGAATGTTACAGATTAATGAAATGACGACATAGAGGACGGGCTTTTGTCAGCTTCTGTCTATCAACTCTGTTCACAATTCTTTGGTCGGCCCGAGGCTCTATCAGAAGACACCTGCAGGTTTCGGGGTGACATTCTGCGCAGTCATTGAAAAATGCACTAATACGATGTGTTTCCGAATTATGCCACTTTTTTTTTAATTTCCTGTATTGGAATGTGTTGCATGCGTTTCAAAGGAAACAAAATCAAGCTAGGCATCTAATTTTATAAACGACGGTCATTTTATACACAGAAGGAATTTTAAATATATGATTTCATATATATATGTGCGCTTGTGTGCCTGTGTGAGTAGAGTGCGAGTGAGTGTGTGTTTATAGGTGTGTTTGTGTGTTAATTCGTTTGAAGGAAAATACCTAGAAGTATAAATATGATTGTCTTCGTACCGTTTATAAGGTCTTTCACACCATAGTTATGTTGGTCCAGTTTTGAAACCGAATAGCCTACAGTGAGTCGTGGGTGCAAGTCATAGCAAAACTTGCATGCACCAATTTCATATACCCTGTATTATCTCATCATGATATACACGTCAGATGATGACTGGATATTTAAACCCTATAACTGATGGGGCGTATTCTAAGTTGCATGTCCGAGAATAGTCCTCTTAAGACAATACTGTTGACATATTTTGTAGCATACAAATCTATCAACAATCATTTTCTTTATTTCCTTATTTATAAAGTCGCACTAACCCTATCAGCATTTTTCCCGCTAAGCATTCTTATTTTTAACACTTCGTTTTCCAGCAAGCTTTCCTGCAAAATTAGCAATTCGTATATAAATTATAACCGGCTTAACTTCCTATGAAGACTATTCCAAGAATGGGAATCCCTCCCAACATCATTTATTTCATATTAATCGTTATAATACCTCCGTATAATGACGAGTGTCCAGGGCATTTAAAGGCCTTGATTGTTTGAATATTTAAGACTATTTTCCCAAATATTCTATAATGTGAAACATCTAAAAGGTAATATTTTTCATTAACGCTTAATTTGCTCCTACCACAGAAATCATTCGGGAGTGTTAAGCTTAACAGGGACATGATTTCATATGTTGTTGGTCATAACCATTCGTGTATATACATACATGTGCATGTGTATATAATGCGTATTTATAATGTACATTTATTTATGAAAACCATTATTAGTCAAAGGCTCATGAAATTATTCGTTCTTGTACGATATAACAGAATTGCAATTCACTGACATGCATTAAATATCATTCATGAAATTTGCGGATCAAACAAGAGCTTCTTCCTCATTGAAGAAACTGCTCTATAACTGAACATATTCACGTGATTGTAATAATCTCTCACATGCTTATTCTATTCATTATGAGTAGTGGCATCGCTTTGCTTTGCAATCTTTATGCATTTCATCAGGCCAGTTTTTATTTGTCAGTGGACATGTGAACTATTTTAATATGTTGATATGATAACTGTTTTGTAGTTTCCCTTGATGGTTAGTTTTATCTTACTTCTTGGAAGTGGTAGGTGTTTCATTATTCTATATACTCTGATTGATGCTTTGACCAAAATAAGGGTAACCTTGATTTGATTGTCATTAATGTGGTTAATGCTGATGATAGAGTGACCTTGATTTTACGCTTTAAAGTGACGTGTTGAGTCTATGGCCTACCTCGTTGCTTGCCATCTATCTCACAATATGTGACTGATGCGGGTTATGCTCAAATTTATGTCCATTATTTCCAAGCAAATATAACGCCATCATTCTTCTTGTCATTTGAATCTCAGTCGGAAGTGGCTGTCAGCTGCTAGAAGACCGATAGGAGTATATGCGTTTTGTTTCTATTCATGCTGTTGCAAGTAGGACTGAATATTTGGGAAAACACATTTTCGAAAGGTAATTGTACTCCATTATCACATCCTGGCTATAGTTTTCATTTGAGGTGCACAATTTATTGCCATCGCTCTTACAGCATGTCTAGTTGCTAATGCCAGCCTCTCAGTGCAAAAAGCTGCTGTTATATTGAAATTTATGTGATTGCTGTATAATTATGCCTTAGTGGTGGATTGTAGAACTGTGTGCGTAGCACCAGCAACTTTCTGCCCCTACTTCTAATAAATATGGCAGTTTTTTTTTATTTATAATTCAAAAGCAATATTTCAATCACTCCAGATATGTTCAATTACATTGGGCTAATATCGCGTCGACAACATCCCCATTTATTGTGCAAGTTATTCTCTTCTGTGTAGAATAATATTAAGAAATACCGTTCGAAAATGCATACATGATTTGCTCATTCTCAGCATTGGATGCTGCCACATGTCCATTATACTATGTAAACCCACTTTCTTGGTTTGCTGCTAATGTATTTGTAGTGACCCCAGTTTTGTGGTAATTACTACCATTTCGAATGAAGACGTGATGAATATATAATTATTTATTTTATAATTCATCAATGAATGTTATATTTAGAAAACATATATTCCCGCCATAAATGTGTGCGTTTGGCAAACGTCGCATCTTTATCGTCGGTGCGCTGTTATCAATATATTTGTAGTCATTAGTGTGACAGAAGAGACTTTCTTGCTTTCCTCCAAATATCGTTTGCTTTACTCATATAAGTGATGTTTGCTGTTAGATGTACTTGAATTTTTAGATGCTGCAGGTACGAATAGAAGTGTCAAAGGACAACTACCAGATTGTTACATTTGTTGTTGTTCTTGTCGTATCTGTTTGTTCTCGTAACTATCATTCTGAAACAAAGGAAGAATTCTCTCGGCTGTAAAAATGAATGGATTATTTGACTCTATATTTTCAACTTCCACTTCCCTGCGTTTTCCCGTAGCATTTTATATAACGTTAGGATCGACATAATTTATACTAGTTACCATAGACACACAATATCCAGTTATTGCGACATCTGGAAAAATGTGCTGAGTAAAAATACAATGCTACATTTTCTTTTTAAATTCTAAACAAACAAGTTTTTAAAACTCACAAGGTGTTAAGTAATGACAAAAAACTATAACAAACACGGCAAACGGTTTTAAGCATGACTAGCCAATAATATAACACGAACACCACATAGGGTTCCCACACTACAAAATTAGCAGCACATAACTCAGAATAGTTTGTAGACAGTGACAATCTAATTAGGTAACATAAGTAATGGACTTACACTCGAACACACGAATTTATTACACCAGTGTTCCACTAACTGCCAGTCTATAGAATTTCGAAACAGTAACACACTACAACACAACACACCACATTCTGTATACAATCACCGAACAATGCTACTAAGAGTAATTTGATTTGTGATACATATACAAAACAAAACCAGCAAAGTTAGGACACAAGATATTAAACTTATACACAAAGGATTATAAAGATTGTACAAAATGCAAAACGTTTTGAAAAAATTTCATCTATAGTTAGCTTATATTGGATAGATGTTCTAAATAACAATTACTTCCTTGGGGGAAGAAGCCTGGCCTTGCCTTGTACGGCAGTTCAATTGCCCTTCCCCATGTACTCAATATGGACCACAGATCTAGAATCGTTTTCTTGTATAAGTTCATCGCTGTGACAGTATTCCTCTTTCTGGACATTGTTTAATGACTAGAAAAATAGGGAAGGTACCTGCTTTTGCATATTTAGAAATTTAATAAAGATACGTTACGTATTTTTTTTTTCTGAAATGGAGTTACATTGTACGTGTAAGAAAAGGCTGATGGTTTGGATGCATAGTGATGTAATTACAGTCGCACAGTCTACCAACATTATGATTTACATTTGGGGTTAAGATTAAAACTTCGAATTATTCCCGCTCAGCAGAATATGTTTGCGTCAACATTGTAGATGTTAATGTCACTGGTTTTGCTCGTGAATGATAAATTCTGTTTATGTTCGTGCCAATATATCATCTGTGAGTCAAATCGTATTTCCTCGCTGAAATGTTTACGTATTGCTGTATAATTAACTAAGATTTCATTTACATCAATTCATTTTGTCACGTTAAATACTGTTGAATTAATGGGTGTGAGTATTTGTCACTATGGCTCGTATCTATCTTCGTTGGTAAGAAACCGATAGAAAATACAATTAAATGCTTATAAGCTGATAAACACGATTTATTGCTTACTTTTTTACACATTATTTCATACATGGTTTATATTCCAGCAAATATTGATAACAAATATATTCTAAAATAAACGATTTATGCTCGAGTTACACTTGTTAATTAGCCAAATACTGTACAGCGTTAATTGGTGCGTTTGCTTACGTAAAAGGAAATATTATTCCTACAACTGATTTGGTAATACATATGGTGACAAAAGCTGATATGCTGATAATAATAGCAATAAAAATAATAATTACAACCATAATAACAAGACCAATATTAATATTACGCTTAATATTTCCGGAAAGAAAGGGTTAATTACATCGACAGCAATGTTAACAATTTTTTTTTGTTTATTAAGCCCTGTAGAAGGAAAGGGAAATTTAACATCCGTAAGATTCTAATCCATAAGCCGCCGAGACCGAATGCGTGCCGAAGGCTTCATCTTCGGCGCACAACCGTATATATTATTCCATTGTATTTAATCAAGAGACAATAATAAAATCAATTCTTATTTCTGTTGTTTTTCACAGTTAACTGTGAAAAGTTAGACTTCACAGAATTGTATGTAGAAAATATTCTTATCCAGAATTTCCGTATTTTCTCTCTTTTGTATTTTATATCAACTATCAAAGATCTCCGGAGCATTTGAATATCTTCCGTGTTATCTACGCCAGAGGAAACGTTGGTCTTTAGATATTCTAAATATTTACACATTTTTAAAGAAAAAAAGCTGCATTATTTACAAGCGTAGCAAGATGGCTGCCTCATAAGTAGAGAGAAGAAACATTTAGCACAGTTATGGTAGTGGCAATGTAAAAAAATATAAAGCGCTTTCAAGTTATTTTGAAAGGAAAATAAAATAAGAATGAAACACACAGACAGTGCTCCGAGCTTAGAAACTTAAAAGTTTACAAAAGAAGACACAGAGACGATTAGTTTTGAAAACATTAAATGAAAATTAAAAAGAGAAAACTAAATGCAGTATGAACGTCGAAATGAATTCTAACGAAAAGAATACCGTAATATTATTGCTGACAGTGTCTGATAATGGAGTAAGTGAAAGGAAACCAGCTGGAAGAAATATAAAGTGAAGAAGGTCTGCCAGGCATACCATGAAATATATTGCTTTCTTCCCAGAGTAATTGTCAAGGCAATATCGCGGAGGGATATACAATATATGATTTTCACCCCAATATTTAATTGTATGTCCTTAAAAGTGTGGACAAGGTCCTTGCTTAGGAATGCCATTGCGCGTGCTGCATTGAGACGGACAGTCTATATGGAAAAGGCGACGTCGCGTGACTAGACAACACATGCAAAATTGATCTACAGCTCGTGTGTCCATGTGCTTGTGTTACAGTCCTTCAGCATTGTGGTCAGAGATATTTCACTAAACTGAAACCTGAAATGCTGCCAGGCGGTTAACGTCTTACTATATTTTGAAATATGCTTAGTCCAGATGTGCCACACAGACGAATTTTACAGATATATTTTCAAGACTTGATATTCTCAGAATATCACCAGATATGTAAGTGGCTATACGACTTGTGTGAGTGTATCTCGTATCAATCTGATTCGTAGTATAGAACAAGAGTACTAAGCATTTTACGTGTATGATTCTTGTCTATGAGAAATGTAAAAGCGCAATCATCATTGTAGCAAGAGACAGTAACTGGGACTGAGTCATTGGTTGCTATCGCATCCCTTTCCAGAGCTACACGTGTAAACAGTTGTTTTAAATAATATTGAAATAAACATAAAATAAAATAATCTAAAATTCTCAAATTGAAATAACACCAACGTCAGATTCAAAATGTATCCTCGAATTCAAGTGTTTCACATAGGATGTTGGTCATGGAGTAGTCAAATTCAAGGCAGGCTTGTAAACATTTCCCGCGAAATAATTATTATTTGTAGTTTCGTGGTATTTCGTTATGCAACCATAATATACTGGGTGTATATGTCATATCTTACATCTGACGGGTACTGATGAATAAGCAAAACTCCACGAAATAAGGCATATACCCCCATTAGCCATTTGACGTCTTTGATCTTTTTACTTGATTACATTTGACGTCTCGTGTATGAAACGTATTTGCAAAAATCAGTGCTGGGTATAATTTCTATAGAATATCTGTAGAAATAACCTTAACAAATAACCCACGAAATATGTATTTGTGTAACTTGTATAATTACAGGTTGACATATATAATTACAGGTTGACATAAGCAACAGCTCCATATACCAATTTCCCGACAGTACAGCCTGTTCAGTCGTCGGGCAATCTTCGATGAGAACATCTGTGCCAAAATTAGTATATGTAAATGAGCTTTAATGCAGATGATAACACAAGACAGAAGGGAAGATTATTTTCAGCTCAGAAGTTCACTAAAGACTATCCTTTACATTTCAGTGAGCGAACATAATATCCCTCATAAACATATCCCTTCTCAATTAAATTATAAGAATAGCATACGTGTTTGAAATCACACCACTCGCTGTTTTTCACTTTCATATCTTGTACCATATTGTTTCAAACAGCATTGTTTTGGTAGTATTTACTACATACAAATTTCAATCAGTGAACATGAATATCCATAATTGTGTTTGTTCGTTTTGTTTCATAATTGTTATTATATTATTGACATATAGTATTGAAAACGATGAAAGAAATAGTGCCCCGAGTCGTACTAATGTGTCAGACAATCTCCCGGAAATAATACCACATCTGTCATTTGTTATTCAAGTATAATTTCTTTATGTATGATTATAGAAATTTAGTTTCCTTGTAAAGAATTGAGTATTCTGTTTATTTGATTCCCTCTCTATCTCTTTCTTTCTCTCTCTCTCTCTTTGTCTTTCTCTCTCTCTCTCTCTCTTTCTCTCTCTCTCTCTCTCATGTCTCCTTTATTATACAATGATCTAAAATATATCACTGAAAATATAATAATAACCGAAATGTAATATCAACTAGATTATAACACCATGTAATATCTAACTATGAATACACCTACATTTTTTGAAGAGAAGAATGCTAATTATATCAATATCCTTATAATTACAGGGCCCTTACTATCTGACCAAGTAGATACATTGATTTGTTCGTCTGCTGCCAATATAGAATGTAGTTTCAATTATATAGGAGTAGAGACCACAGGCTTGTTTTCAGCGCATAAGCATGTCTGCAATTGGCGACCATTATCAAATAACTGCAATGTCACACTAATTTTCGTATATTTGAATTCTCAGAAATCTAAGGTTTTCAATTTTGATATTTCAAACCGAGAATGGATAACAACTGAGAACCTACACAATATATTTAACACATTCATATTTCATTATCAGTCGAATTACTCATGTACAGTTTCTCTGACACCAGTAAAACGAGGAAGCAATTTGTAACCACCAAGAAATATTGAGTAAGTTTATGCATCAGAAAATAATGCTAAACAAAATTTACCCAATGAAATGCATTTTATATCATGAATAGTAAGCGAGATGAAGTTCTCTTGCTCGTTGTTTCTTTCACTCTCTCTTTCTCTCTCCATTTAAATACATACATAATATACACACACATATGTATGTGTGTGTTAGTGTATGTGTGTGTGAATGTATGCATCTTTACGTATGCGTGTGATATTAAGTTATGAAACCATATCAATTAACATACAATCTTTTATTTCATTCATGAAAATTGGTGCGTATTTGATGTACGAGTTCAAATTGTCAACGATACTTCTATTTTACAGTATTTTCCGTAATGAGCACGCTTATAGAAATAACTAGTTGAACGAATAAAGTGTTGTATGAGAGAAGTAGCCTGTACGCCAACGCTAAATCAAAATCCATTTTATTTAAACGTAAGTGTCAAGGATATTTTATTATAAGTACAATGATACCAATGACATGCATAAATAAGTTGAGTATGATGATTAAGATCCGATAATTATCATTTATAAAATTCAAGGAGTGACGTCCATCACAACAGAGAATATTGGCACGATATTCAGGAGATTTGTTGATATAATATATTTTGGAATTTTTCATACGGACAATAGAAAATCCATATCAGATAAGATGTGTAATGAAGGAATATAATATATTATATTCGTCAAACCTTACGCCTACTTGTCTGCACCACAATGCCTTCATTTTCTCTTTAGTGTATTTATCATTTAGATTATATTTTGAATGTTAAGTTTGATTAAATGTATTTTTAAGTATCCAAATATTGTTCATGGCAGATCCTTGTTGTTACTTGAAGAGAATTTCATGAATGATTCATAATGTGATGATCGTTGTATATACGTGTGAATATTATTAATTTATTAGAATATATTGGACGTTAATTTGGCAGTCATTCATTACCATATGAAATATAACCTTAGTGATGTTTTTATCTAATACGCTGCCATTTTGTTAATAGCTAGATTTTTAAATAATGGAACTAATCTTACATAAATATATGTGCTAATGTACACATAATTAGGTATTTAGCTACGTACATACCTACCTACTTACGTACGTACGTACGTACCTACCTACCTACCTACCTACGTATCTACCTACCCACCTTCCTATCTAATTAACTAACTAAAACATACATAATGTAACTGTCTATCTCTCTGTGTCTGTATATGTGTATGTATGTATATACATATATGAATACACTCACACACATACGTATATAGGCGTGTTAATATATCCGACATCCGATTAATTGAAATCAATATACTGCGTCAATATTCTGTCTACTCCTGCTTATGCTATGAAAAATGCAGTGTAGTAGAGAACTACAATAATTACACGCTGAAGAGGCAAATTACAGAGTCTGCATTTAATGGTCAACGTTGTAGCGTATAACTTGGAATCTCTTTGCGGGCAAGTCTAAGTATTTATGTTAAATTTGTGGAATACAAATAAATTTGTCACCCACAAACTTTTCTTGATAGCGTAAATCTGTTGTGGGTAATATTCTGTAGAATAACAGTACTTTAATATTCATGATGGTATACAACCGGAATAGTGTAAAGAAATTTTGTTAGAATATACTCACATATTTCGTAGTCAACCCCGTAGTTTACTTCCAGTGCTAGGTATACTCTTAATGTTTGTGTAGCATACTGGGCAATCAAAATCATCCTCAAATTGAATTTTAAAACTTATTAAATAAAGAACACTATCCCGTAATTCAATGAAGTAATGATATTGACTTGATTCCTTTCGAATGGGGATTGAACGCATATATGGACAAACAGTTTGCAGACGCGGAACCCTGAATATTGCTTCATATCACTTGAGTAAATCTTGCTGGAATGTAGAGAAGGAAATGAGTCAACGATGGAAGTACTCATGGCAACTTAAAAGCGGGCCATGAATTCACATAATTAAACAGAAACGTGGTTTAGTTCCATTCACGTTATTAATAGAGGCTCAGTTACATTTCTCGGACTATACAGGATACCAACGATAATGTCTGGTAGTTTTAGGCTCAGACTGATCCGTCATATATTTACCGTCATTCAGGTTGCACGATGGTAATTCACAATTTATAAAAAAATATCTACATATAAAATGATATGCAACAAACGCGCCTCGTCGTAACAGTAAATGTTGATTGTAGCATAGCAGCATGGGAAATGTGATCCACAATATCAATAATCGCACAAAAGCATTCGGGAAAATACCTTAGAGAATTAGCGTATTTGCTACAATTAGTTTGGTTCTGAAGAAATAATTATTCATCCGTACGCAAGAAAATATAGCAGACAGAAATGTTTACCCATTTTGCAAACACGAAATAACAATGGTGAATATCAATGAAAGGCATCAGTCCACTATTTGCACTATAAATCCGAAATAAATCTGTTACATAACGCCGGGACCAAATTCCAAGCGCTGGTGTATGATGTCAGGAAAACTACATTTTAAAATGTCATCTGAATTGTGAGAAAACAGAATAATGATGAATTTAAGGGGAAGCAACTCTAATAACTAAACTGAACATTATGTTTTACTTAGTATCATAAATGTCTATGGTTGTCTGTGTATCAAGATATTTAGCTGCAGTTTAAGAAAAAGAGTAATACAACATGAACAAGAGTAATACTACCGATCGGTATATAATGAATATATATAAAATATTCTCATGTATTTCCGCAAATCAGTTATACTGACTGTTAGTTACGTCTAAAATCATATCAAAGACAATGTAATGCTGGCACTAGACTATAATAATGGACTTATCTCGCCTTTTGAAATCCTGTTGGGTATTTTACATACAGAAACTTATATAATCAGCAGCTACTACTTCCACAACAGACTAACTATATGAAATGAAATTTCATGGAGAATTTATGTGGTTAACCTGGCAAGCAATACTGCCTGAGATGCCACTAGTTATTTTAAAAACGGTGTGTTCGAATTTGGGCCATTTATTCAGTCCAACGTTGTTTCGCTTTCTGTCTGTTGTTTTCCTCTTTCTTCTCGAGCTTTTGTTGGAGAGTAATTTTAACATAAAAGATTGTCAAAAGGAACAGGAGAAGACGATGACCCAATCATTAGAAGTAGACAATCTTGATTTGAGTAGCATAAGAAAGGAATGATCAGCAAAATGCAACATGAGGCATTGTGTGCTTATTTCATACTCTTGCAGGTAGAGTAAGCTTTGTTTTTAGGCGGCTAGAATGGTAGTTCCAAGCTTATTCAAGTAGATATTAGTCAAACATTTACTGAATATGCTTGCCAGAATATTACGGTACGAGATTTTGCTCATGTACTAAAACAATTCCAGAAATGTCGAGGATATGAGGCATAACGGGTGTACATCATTATTATTATGTATATATTTGAAAAAAAAAAGATAAAAAAAAATAAATCACGCATTTTCAAATGGTACAAATAAATAGCGGTACAGTTGTGTGAAGAAGAATCATTTGAGTCCCCTAATGATATAACAGTAATGAGTAAACACCGTGATATTATGAAATTATCGGATGTAATAAAATCCTAGTATTGGAGTAATACTTTTCTTAGGAATACAAGACGTAAATGTCACATGAGAGAAGATGCACAAATTATGTGGGACGTACAGTGTAAGAAAGATGCTAGTGGTGCAATAATTCCAATCCGAGCAGGATATTTTGTCTTTGTAACTATATTAGCAATATAGTATTGATTGTCATGAAAGTTGGGAAAATAAATACGAGGCTCCGCGAAGTGCAGAGACAAGCGTAAAATCCCGCATTATGTAGGCGGAGCGAGTTATATGATACCAATTAAATCTGAGAGCAACGAAGTAAACTTCAACAAATCGTGAAACGAAATATTTGTGCGGGATGTCACTGATTACAAGTGCTCGTTTTTCCTGCTATGATAGCATCGAATACATAGGGATAAATGCTTGCAAGGACGTGCCCCCCCCCCAAAGAGAGATAATTGTATTATAACATCATGTTGCTCGAAACATTTTAAGGGAAGAAGCCTTGGTAATATCCTGAATCTATTCCTATCGCCGGACGGGAGTTGACGGAAAGAATGTCCACACTGAACGATTTAATTAATAACAAATAATACACCTATATAATTCAATATTATACACTACGTATGTAAAGAATGTACTATATTACAAATCACAAAGATAAAAATATTCACAGGGGCATTATCATTATATTACTAAAAGCTACAATAGGTAATTGTTTTTATAACTGTTAAGATATATTTCTGTATTTATAAAGAATATATATGGCACAGCAGTGTACTATATATAATTCACGTAGCGATAAATTTACTGAAGTTTTGTGATGTACATGTTACTATATTTAGGTGTAGACTTCACATCCGATTAACGCTAGATTTTTAGAAAGGATATATATTCTAGTGTCATTCTGACACGCTGAAACATTTTTAGAAATCAGCGAGGCAAATATCAGAAATGTATGAACAAGTTCAACATTACAATACAACAAATACTATCAGTACACACACACACACACACACACACAACCACACACGCACACGCACACACACACACACACACACACACACACACACGAACACACACAGAGACAAACACACGTGCAGCCCATCACATAAAGTTACATATGTAGTTATGCAAATATATGTATGTGCACACAAAGATGTAAAAGAGTGAAAAACGGAAGTATAGTGTGTGTGTGTGTCTGTGTGTGTGTATGTGTGTGTGTGCATGTACGTGTATACTAGTATATGTGCTCGTGTCGCTGTTTACACAGGTTTACTGATAATGATAAAGCATATACGAGACACACAGCTGGAAGGAATACAAATAGAGATAACCAACTTAGAGAGAAAGAGAGCGTTGGCTATTTGCTCCAAGTAAAAAGGGAGAAAAGCGATCAGTGTAAAAACATTCATAATGTTACATATAAAAATGTTGCCTTTGAAAGCGTCAGTGAAAAATATAATAACGTGAGTAATTTCACTTCCTTCTGTTGACTACCGAAAATGGTAATTCAGGTAAATTTGGAGAATAAACACCTCACTCTCTGTCACCTTCTCTCTCTCCTTCTCTCTCTCTCTCTCTATCTCTCTCTCTCTCGCTCTCTCTCTCTCTCTCCCCGGGTATGATTGGTTGCCTATAAATCTGTTTATCTGTGTACATGTATTTCAACATACATATTATCTCTCTATCTTTTACTCACTCTCCCCCTCTCTCCCCCTGTCTCTCTGTATATGTATATATATATACATACATATATATATATGTATATATATATATATATATATATATATATATATATATATATATATATATATGCATATATATATGTGTGTGTGTGTGTGTGTGTGTGTGTGTGTGTATATACATGTTCATGCGTATATATTTATATATATATATATATATATATATATATATATATATATATATATATATATATATATATATATATATATATATATACATAAAATATTTTTTTAAAGTGCATTGTTTAACGTTTAGGTTCAACAAACGATGCAAATGTTACGTACTATAAAACGGACTGTATTCTACAGTCGGACGTTAGGTATATTGACCACAGACTAGAATAGCAATCAAGTAATGAATTATATAACTTTCTCACTTACGAAATAAAAAGGCTTCAGAAATAGTTTCTGCATTATATATATACATACATCTATATATCTATATCTCTATCTATCTATCTATCTATCTATCTATCTATCTATCTATCTATCTATCTATCTATCTATCTATCTATCTATATATCTATCTATCTATATATCTATCTATCTTTATATATATATATATATATTATGGTTTATCGGCATTAGATTTGAGAAGGTAGTTATAAATCCTTTCCCTTAGTGATTAAGTATTACTATAGCCATTCAAATGCATACTAAATATCGTTTATTCCAATATGTATTTTCCGGTCCAAGTCCTTTAACAAATTAAAAGAAAACTCTTTTGTATACCGCGTTTTGTTTAATATTTGTGCTTTAAACTTGGCAGCATTTGAATTTAAAATATATCAGTATGGTTCAGTAAATTCTGATATAACTTTCATTCTAAAGCCCTTGCAGCTGGTTGAAGACGGGGATATTAATGCTTGGTAATAGGAAGTTCGACACGAGTGAATATACATACGGTTTAGTGTTCATAAGATTTAGGAAGTTGGTGTCATAGACCTCAGAGAATACACAAATTGCAGTTGAATTCGAAATGATCTTGCGTCTTTAATCTCATTACTTCTCTCTGAAATGTAGCTGAAAGCTGCTCTTTCATGGTTAAAAGTGACATCAACCAAAAAGGGTTTGACATTGATTCTAACACCTATTCCCTCCCTCTCTTTCTCTCTCTGTCTCTCTCTCTCTCTCTCTGTATGTATATGTATACATATATATATATATGTATATATATATATATATATATATATATATATATATATATATATATATATATATATATATATATATATATATATATATATATATATATATATATTTATATATATATATATATATATATATATATATATATATATATATATATGTATATATATAATAACAGAATGAATAAAAATTCCAAGTGTGTGAATAGTTTTCAGAACATTTATAAAGATATGATGTAATGAGCGCAGTGGAGGAATGAAAACAGACGTGAGATGCGTAAGGATATTGTATCTGCAGTTTAAGCAGAATGGTATAAATATAAGTTTCCTGTGCCTTGTGTGTGAGTTCCAATGGTGTTTATAATTGGTCATTCCAATTGTAAACGGTGTTATTTGCTCGAGGCTCTTTTTTTGAAGTGACATTTTCTCGCAACGTCTCTTGTGAAGGGATATATAGAATATCCCGGAAACAGCTTCTCATTATAAATGTTATGAAAACTATTCACAGCCTTCGATTTGTTACCTCATTCTCTTGATAGTTTATATATATATACATGCTAATGCACTACCTATGTTGAACTACTCATTCATAACACTATCGACACTGGAGTTTAACTATAGTGTGTCCATAACACTCACTCAGCATTACCTGACACCTTTGGGTCTTTTTGACAACAATACCTCTCATGCCCTTAATATATACATACACACACACACACACACGCACACACACACACACACACACACACACACACACACACATACACATATATATATATATATATATACAAATACACACATAAAAATATACATATACATACATATACATGCATATATTTATTTATATATATATATTTATTTATATATTTATTTATATACATACATATATATATGTATTTATTTATTATACCTATATAAATAAATATATATATGCATGTATATATATGTATGTATATGTATATTTTTATGTATGTATTTGTATATATATATATATATATATATATATATACAAATACATACATAAAAAAATACATATACAAACATATATATACAGGCATATATATATTTATTTATATAGGTATGTGTGTGCGTTGTTGGAAAACGAATTTCTTACCACACGGCCACGATACATTCACAGACATTCACACACACACACATGTCTAACTTGCTTCTTATCCTTTATCTATACCTAGACATCTTATGTATATTGATTGCATTTATAATACATATATATGTGAATTAGTACGCAATTACGAACGATAAACATAGATATAGCTTATGCATATACTTATGATATTTACAAAAATGTATTTTATTACAGCAATAAGGCAATTCTAACTTAGGTTTAAGAAGTGAAATGGCTATATCCAAGTTTTTGTAAGCCCGCCTACATTACTCCAATAACAACTGGGATTAAATAAGAAGTCAACGTAAATATATACAGGTCATGCGAGATTTAGAATCAATTGGGAAAATCCCACTATGTTACGCTAAGCACGTGCACGTTATTGAACTTCGAGTGGATCGATGCCGATTTGATAGTATCGGAAAATACGTAAACGCCAGCAATTCTCATAATATTCAGAATATAAATCACAATATTTGCAATATATAAAAATATCATATATGTAATGAACTACAAGTAATATTATTGCGCACATATAGCAGCGTAGAGATAAACGATATATTGTCCACGATAGAGTTGATTACAATGCCCAATCTCCTGTTACCCATGTTCGAATCTATCCACAAATCAATAATTCCTGTAAGATCATCATTTGATACTGTATTGAACTGTAAGAGAGTTTAAGAGATAATTATGTAAAAGTATCAGGCAGTTTGTGATCGATTACAGAAACAAAATGTTTCATCTGGCGATCATTTGATGGCTGATTTATTTCATAAGAAAGGCGATTTCCTTCAAAATAATTTTCATGGTTACTTATTTGCGTCCTTAAGTTATGAATGTATATCTATTAATATTTAATTTGGGGAACGTCCTGAGATTTTCCGAGCAAAATTGCCAGAATGACTCGAGCTCTCATACTTCCAATTATCTAAGCTACTTTATCTATATGCATAAATGGCAATTTCTGTTTGTTTGCGACTGTGTTTTGGGGAATTTATTACTTTAACTCCTCCGAGACTATCCAACCGATCTTGATGAAACTTGACTCGTGTGTGGGGCTTATGCCCATGACGTCAAGTGAGTACTTGGAATTTCAATAAAACTATAATTAGTAGTCATTCCGCTTATATCTGTTATATATAGAAACATTTACAAAAATATGTATATGCATATACACAGAAGCTCCCGAGCACGCACATACCCGTGCATATGTATACGTGAATACGTATAACATAAGCCATTTATTGTAGTGCGTGTATGGTGGATGTGACTCATGAGTTTCAATATTTGTCTGCCAATATAATTGTGAGCATGGTGAGATAGGTCTATCGGGGTAAGTCCTCAAATTACGTTGGTGTACAGGAAGTGAACCGTGATTATATTATGAATGTTAGTGAGAGGGTCGTTGTTGATGAATGACTGAGTAATGAGTAATATGTGCGACTTAGAGAAAGGTGCAGTCATATTGATGCCAGCTGCAAGGCTAGTGATATCTTCATGGTTAGCTTTCTTTCATTACACATCTGAGTTAGAATAACTGCTTTTCTATAATCAAACCAAACGATATGTGGATAAGAATAGGCAAGGATTAAATTAGCAATTCAAACGCCTGATTGACAACGGTCGTTTTTTCTGACGTAAAGCAAATTTACTCCGAAATCATCACCTAATCTTCCGCCAAATTATCCTAATTAAGATACATCACAGAAACGTCATTTAATGTAGATAACCGTTTTCGTCGTAGGTTATTGGCATGGAATTGCGGTTCAACTGGAAGTACTAATACAGAACAATATCGATGTGCTGTAAAATAACTTCTCTAGAATAATTGTGAAATGGAATGGGTTTGTTCTATTATCTGCAATATGGACGTTAATATAATTACTGGGTAAGAGCGTTAAACAGTGGTGTGTATAAATACAACCATGTTATCTTGTGAAATAGGCTTGAGGTTTTACTGCACCCGTAAGAAATCTATTCACTGTATTTTGTGAAGGAAGCAATTTCTTGTCGTCGATAGAAAGGTGTAAACACACCGAGTTAATTCGCAGCAACCCCGAGCGGCTGGTAGTAAACAAAATACGAGGAGACAGAGTCTTAAGCAGTGATGTAATTTTGTATGCAATTGGTAGGTTCATCAATAAAGGATACTAAATTTTAATAACATTTAGTTATTTCAGTATATTTTCTCTTTTATTTCAGACTAATTTAAATCACAATTTGAGGCAATTGAAAAATTCAGCCAATCAATACTGTAATCAGCCTGTTCGTTCGCTCGTTATATATTACTTAATTAGAGAGGGTGAACTGGAGTGAGTGAAAGGTGGAGTAAGAGTGACAGAAAGTGAATGATGGTGGAGTGAAGAAAAACGTGAGGAAGTAGTCGAGAAAGGTGATTAATATTAATACACTTAGGTCAAATGGTCACCAGATCGGCAGAAATTGAACTAAGAATGTAAATCTGTGCGAAATGCTGCTAATCATTTTACTTGTGTGCTAACGATTCTGCTAGCTCACCCTGAAACGTGAAGCGGGAAGAAATGCCGCTAAGGATTTTTCGCCGTCAAATGCTTGTTTCATAATGACAGAAATTTCTCAACTATGTTACAATTAACAAGTAGGATAAGTAGGGGAACCATATAATTTTTGCTGGGTCTACTTTTGGACTTCCTATTTTGAACTGAAGGTCTATACGATATATTTCAAGGTGCTGTTAGCTATGGCATCGCTATAATATGGGGCTTTTTTATCATATATTTCCTTTTAAGAGGATAGATTAGATAACCCATTACCGATGTTGGCTCTCAGTATTTTTAAACACCATAGGGGTTATAGGAGATAAATTCACACACACACATACATACACACGCACACACACATACACACACACACACACACACACACACACACACACACACACACACACACACACACACACACATATATATATATATATATATATGAGCTAAAACGTTCCTACTTCTTATGATATGAATTTTTCCAGTGTTGCTCTTGTTATCTTTCCTCTCTTTCCTCTGTTTAATACCTCATTTGAAACAACCTGTATTTCAGATTTATTATCGGTCCTATCCATATCAATACATGAGTAAAAAATACAATCTTGCTCACTTTAATTTCTAATATTATATGTTTATAGATTGTTCTCAAAATAATGCCTGTTTGTTAGTGGTTTTGCAATAAATTTAATGTTATTTCCGAACGTCATTATTTATTCATCGATTTCATTTATTCATTTGAATTTTAAAACTTAATCTATTTGCAGAGCATTTTGTTTGATAAATAGACTGCTATATTGAGGTTCCTTGAAAGGTGACTTATAACGTTTTCTTTAGTTTCATTATGTCCGATTATTATATGTCCTTGCTTAAACTCAGTTTCTTAGCTACCTATATTCATTAACACATTATTTACTTGAAGTGAATCAATAATATTTAATACTGACGGTTTGTATCACCTTTCCTTCAAACGTATAAATATATATCATACAAATATCAAAAATCATGGGAAACATCGACTCAAATAAAATAATATTTTTTCTCACATCTGTATCCAAAATGCTGTTAAAACTACACCAATTATTCAATTCGAACTGCTTGCCTTAAATTCTGATAATACATATTTTCATCACTCATTTTCCAAATATACTGTTCTTCAAATATTATCATTATATCTTAAATTAAGTTTTCTAAAATTACTAAATACTTAATTCTGTTGAGATTCGCCGGATATATTTTTGAAATAAATTACAGTGTATTTTACAATGTTATATTCGGAAAGATAATCATAAATTCATCCTACTTATGAACATGTCTAATTCAGTCTAATCCCATTTACTTATTCCTTTAAGCAGACAATTCGTATTTTAAGGTTATAAGGATGACGTAAATTACTTATTCTGGATTTTGTAAGAAGGTTACTGATATGTTTGTGATTCAGCAACATAATAAGCTGATCATTTTCGCGCTCACGGATTATTCGAATGCAAAACGAGATATATTTATTACTGCAAATCTTTTATTGACTTATTCATATTATGTTGAATTATTATTATACATCCCCTACGATCTTGCAAGTTTTTTTTGTTGTTTTTTTCTATTTAACCCTTCAGATAGTTTGCAATCCAAAGTAAATTAGGTTAAAATGTTTCGTTTCAAAGAATACAACTTTTCTGTCTATGCTTCTTGACGTTTATTTTTCACAGCGTTGGGCTCTCTATTTAACTCGAAATCTCATCAATATATACAGCTCCCGAAATTACTGCTGAGCTTAATGACCACCTCGGAACTCAGTTGCCACATACACCATTCGCCGGGAGCTGCACAAAGCTGCACGGGTGGGCTGCAATCAGAAAACCACTACTTTCAAATTCAAACGCTGCAAAGCGTTTAGATTTGAGTAATAGCCTACAGAATTGGTCCTTCGAGCAGTGGAAGGATGTTATTTTCTTGGACGATAATCCTGTATCTTATTTTCGACCACCGGCCGAGTATGCATGTGGAGACAGCCACAAGGAGCATTTGACCAAGACTGCCTTCTTCCAACTGTTAAACATGGAGAAAGATCTGTAATGATCTGGGGGGAGGGGGTATATCTTGGAAATCTGCCGGCCCAATGGTTTCCCTTCATGGCAGAATTAACAGGGAAGTATATTTAAGCGTTTTATCAGACCAAATGTATTCTATTTTTGCGGAACTGTTTCCGGAGAGAAACGCAATCTTTCAGGTTGCTAATGCACCAGATCCCTTAACTAAAGTTGTTACTCCATGGCACGAAGAACATTCTAGTTGAACATATTATCTGGACACCACAGCCCCCAGATCTCAATATTATTGAACATTTATGGTGCATTTTAGAAAATCAAGTAAGGAGAGAATATCCTCCACCATCATCCCTGCAAGAACTGGAGACTGTTTTAGCTGAAGAATAGGCGAAAATACTATTGGAAACAATCCAATCTTTGTACGAGTCCATACCTCGAAGAATGTAAGCTGTAATTACTGCCAAAGGCGGTCCTACCATATATTATAATAAATTTGTTGGAAATTTTAAGGTGTTTCCATTATTTTGTCCAACTCCTGTACATCTTTCACAAGTCATGCAGATGTAATGTTGATAAAAGACATCACTATAATTAATGAAAGAATGTTATATCGTATCCTTACAGTCATTTGACAGTGCATTAAATATTTTAAGCAAAAATCCGTCCTAAAAACTGCAATATTTTCAAATCTTCGGATTTAGCAAGCTGAGTAGGGCAACCTACATAATATCAGACGCCTCTCCATTATTTTGTAATTAACAACAGTATAAAAAAAATCTTAAATAATAATAGTAGAGATATTATCATGATTGACCTTTTCCCTCTTTCGCAATTTTTTCTCAAAACAATACATGATAAAAGAAAAGTTATAAGCAGCCTGAGGCATATGCTGAAATATTGACGTCTAACAAATGATTTACGATACTAATCACTTGTCGGAATCTATTGCTACATTTCAATCATGAAATCAGGTTAATGAAAATTGTTTGGCTTGCAGGAAATTGGAGTAAAATGGTTAATTGTTTGGCAAAATCATCACTCTTATCGCAAACATTATAATCAAACATTTTGTAAAAAATATTTCTATTTTTAGGCATGCTCTAAACACTCTAAAATGTTATGTTTGTTGGAGGGTTCAGTAATCATTATGACATTCAAATTCCTAAATTTTATATATTCCTATAATGATGCATGTAGATTTGACAGCAAGATGTTTATCTCAAGCCAATAATATTTCATACAATTAAAAAAGCTATTATAAAGACCGCCTTCCTCCGGGTGGTTTTCTGCTGGTCTCTTGATAATATCTTCACGTTAGGTTCCCGTTTCTAATAATTTTAATATTTTACGTCTATTTATTCCTTTGTATAATAGTACTCAGTAAATATTGCTTTCATTATTTTATCACAGTCATAATATCTCTTTTTTAAAGAAACATGACGATAGTCCAACAACAGAGGGAGAAGCAGCATAGAAATTTCAATTTAGCAGCCCACTAATAAGCTTTGCAGTGTGTGTGTGTGTGTGTGATAGAGAGAGAACATTCCAAACAATGAATGAATTAAGCATGAAAGGAAAAAATCGTATAGATAAAAGGGCCTTGCTACAGATGTATACGCCCCCGATTTTGTTGCCTCATAACATCCAGAAAAATGGATACAAATACAGTTTCTACAAATACCGCTTATATGTTGTGGCTTCAGAATATAGAGGGATTTATGAGAAAGACGTTTTCCGAGGGGGAGAATAGATAAGTTTTGGAAAATTCATACGATCTGGCATTTTCCCCTCATAACTTTCAGGAAGATGGGTATCAAGGAAAATGTATACAACTCCCTTTCAAACGGCATAGGTTACGATTATAAACTAATTTGTGGTTAAATTTTTCTACGATTTTCCTGACTTTCGTTTAAACTGCGGCTTTCGAAATGATGAGGTGGAAGCATCTTTGGATGAAAAAGTTTCGTAAACTCCTTTTGATTACAGCACCTCCCTTATCATCCCACTCGTGACCTATTTTAGCCAATTTCTTTGCACTTCAAAACCAAGGTAAGAGCATATTCTGTAATTTTTTTTAAAAACATTGTTAATATTTTCAGAAGGAAAAGTGAGTGATTTAAGGGTGATTTGGCTGTAGTTTCTAGCTTATCCAAAGGCAACCCTCCTTGTTTCTTCCTCACTCTCGCATGTATTGGTATTTTTCAACATTTTCTCCCGTAAATATATTTATTTGCTATAAAAAACAAAATTTGAGAAATTATGAAATGTTTGCAACCCCACTCCATGCTCCCGATTGTTTCTGTTTAGAAATAAAAAAAAAATATTGGAGAGCCTGAGAAGGTCATTGCTGGCATGTATCCACAGTGATATTATTGGTACGCTGAATTATTTGTTAGAATTATTTGTTAGAATATGAGGCATGATATAGATTCGAAAATAGTATGAAGAATATTTCATGTATTTGATATCGGTTTCAAATTTTGGCACGAGGCAAGCAAATTTGTGGTGGGGGTAAATCGATTACATCAACTTCGTGATCACTGGTACTTACTTTATCGACACCGATGGAATGTGAAGTCGACCTAGTGTGAATTTGAACTCAGTGCTAACGATTGTGCCTACTCGTCGTGATCATTTTGTCCGTATTTACATTCTGACTTCAAATTCCGACCAGATTTATTTGCCTTCCATCCTCTCGTGGTTGATAAAATGAGTACCGTTTAAGTGAAGTGGTCCATATTGAGATAGATAGATAGATAGATAGATATATAGATAGATAGATAGATAGATAGACAGATAGATATTTCACTTAGGTGAAACTAAAAGCGAGACTAAAACCCTGGTTTCCTACATATATATAAGCCATGGTCATGCTGGAGCACAGCTAGTGTCATCACCTTTTCAGTAGCCATTCCTATGCGATTCACTTTGTCTGATGTGATGTATCCATACTGATTATGCTCATTTTATTTGAAGTGGACACTACATCTCTTCGCGGTACCAGTTGGTTTCTCCATGCACAAATACACCATATATTTGGAGGATAGTTTGCAATCCAAAGGTAATGTGTCAAGATTTATCGTTTTTCCATTGTCGGCAAATTGATTGCTCCAAGAGAATTTACAACGAGATTACTTCACTTAGAAGGTTTACGTTATGGCTAATTTGAAGGGAATAATGTAGGTTAAGTTCCTTCCATGCTTATTAAACTCCTTAAACGTATTTATCCTATAAATAGTAGTAATTTGGATCTTAGCAGATCCAAATTACTACTGTCACAGTTTTAATCATATCAGGATACCGAGGAAATTTCATACATAGATATCATTGAAGGAATACGCAATTCCATTACTGATCACAATATATACACTTAATATCACACATTCCTGATACGTTTAATATATTTCCATTTCTCAACGAATATAGAGCACACCAATATGAAGGGTTAAAATGATTGACATAATTATTTGTTTCATATAGTCATTCACTGCATTTTCTATACAAAATTAGGCAATTCTGTTCAAAGGATTTATAATTTTTTCAACATCTTCTACATTATATATCTTGAAACATTTTATGATATCTTGAAATATAATTACTGTTTTAATGTTCGATGTTTACATTCAAAAACATATAAGAAGACTGCTAATTTTAAATTAGGAACTGTTATATTTTGTGTGACACCCATACACTCTAAATTAAATATATATTAAACTGCATTCATGTATGCTTTTATTAATAACCATCGTTTATTTGTACCCTCGAATATCTAATTATGAATGTTTGTAAATTTAATTTTTGCGTATTTTTTATTTGAGATATTGGATCTACTTAGATTCTGATGCATTTTTTAATACGCATTTTATTTATATAGATGTCGTTTTCATTTAGTTTTAGCTGAAGTTCAATCGATAAAAAACAGTCATAATTCACTGTAGACGAAATAACACCAGAAAAGATGTGAAATCAAGTGAAGCTCTGCTCAAAGGTTTCAAAATTGTGAATGTATAACAATATATTGCTAGACTCAAAGGGATTCTAAACAAGCTTCACGGAGTTTGTACTAAAATCTTTGCTTACTTGAAAGTTGAAAGCTTATGGTGATTGGTGTGCTAAAAGTACACTTTAATAGAGGTGTGTGAATTTTAAGGCTGAGGTTGATACAATGTGAGTAGTCTGGCTTAAAATCAAGAGTTTTCCTGCTTGATTAAAGGTGCTGGTTGACTTAACAGAATAGTGAGATTTCGTATGCGGTATATTGTTGACTAACTTTAAGGTCACCTCAAGAAACAATGAGATTCACCGTTGTAAATATAGTTCCCAGACTATATTTACAAAGTTATGCTTTGTATATTTCAGTAATCGGACTGCTGACATGCTAGGGCACACTTTCAAAATTGTAGTTGAAGGAAACGAAAATAAATTACTGGCACGTAAAAAAGCCAACACCGGTTGTTAAGTGGTATACGTATACAAATATGCATACACACACACACACACACACATATATATATATATATATATATATATATATATATATATATATATACACAAATATATACACACACACACACACACACACACACACGCACACACACACACACACACACACACACACACACACACACACACATATATATATATATATATATATATATATATATATATATATATATATATATATATATATATATATATATATATATATATATATATATATATATATATATATATATATATATATATACGGTTTACATATAGATTCAAGGCTTGAATATGGTACTTATGCGAAGGCACCCGAATATCGCATCCCAAAAGGATGGGTGATTAAAATCAAACAATAAGCAACACGGATTTCAAAAGTGATTGCCGTACGCACGTTTCATGCTACTTCAATTTATTTAAGTAATGTGAGCATTACCTTAAATGCAATATGAAGAGCAATCTTCAGCTGCACGAAAATGTAGAAAAAAGACATATTATAAATGTGGCAACATATTAAATCCAAGTGGGAGAGAACAAACATAAAGTCCAAATGTGACGAAGAATATATAAGTCGATCTTGACATAGCGGGGTCTATCAGGCTAGTAATTGATTCTAGACAAAAGTTTTAACTGTCTCAGAATTCTATTGTTTCTTATCTAGTGGTGATAGCAAAGGGACAATTACTTCTAAAGAGAGGGAAGGTGTAAGCAGTATGCATGGACAAGGCTATAAAAGTATTAGAATCTAGCGGTTTCACTGGTAATAGTAGTATCAGGTCATTTTATTACTATCAAAATGTTGAGGAATTAATGTTGAGGAATTAATGTTGAGGAATTATAACCCTAGGTATATGGGTCAAATAGGTTTTTTTACTTTTAATCTGAATAGGGTAACAGTATAGTGGTACAGACAACAACAGCACTTTAACTAATATATATATATATGTATATATATATATATATATATATATATATATATATATATATATATATATATATACATATATATATATATATATATATATATATATATATATATATATATATATGTATATATATATATATATATATATATATATATATATATATATATATATATATATATATATATATATATATATATATATATATATATATATATATATACATATATATATATATATATATATATATATATATATATATATATATATATATATGTATATATATATATATATATATATATATATATATATATATATACATATCAACGCACACACACACAAACATACACACATACACACATATATATATATACATACATACATACATACATACATACATACATACATACATACATGTATATATAATGTAATGTAATAATGTGGCAGTGTCAATGGAGAATAATTCAGTTTGTATATGTTTTCTTTCATTTGTATCAGTGATAAGTCTTTGGCCATACTGGGGCGCTGCTGTGGAGAAGTATTTTGTCGAAAGAAGCAACCACAGTATTAAAATGTTTTTTTAAGCCTGGTACTTATTCAATCAGTCTCTTTGCGGGAAATCTCTAAGGAAATGAAAAGTTTACCTAATGTATTAAAAATAAAATATTGTTTTGCCGTGTCCAGTTATTGTAATATCTTGTTGATCAGTGATGTGAAAGTGCGGAGTAATTATGTATTAGGAGGATCGATGGATCAAATCCGCATCATCGACCTTATCAAGAAAATTATTTTCCTATTAGAAAAAAAAAATGTACGTTTCAACGAGTATGTCTCTTGTCTTTCAAGTATAATATCCAAAACTTCACCGAGCTATTTCCTATATCGCAGTATTTGATAGATTTCGTGTAAACGATGAGTTGACATTGCGCTCTAAAGGAAAAGGAATTAAACAACTACATTCAATATCAAACACAACGTAATGTGCAACCAGCTTTAAATGCGGAAATATTTAGTCAATCGAACCTGCATTTATATGTCTATCTGTGTGAAATTTTATGTCGATCATTTTTTTGAGTATAGTAGACTGCAAGATATTGATTCATGATTAATTCGGTTGCTACCTGAAATCAGGGATACGTATTAAATAGACATTTAGTCAAGGGAGTTCCGAATTATGGTGTAAGAATGGTGCAGATTGTTTCATCTCTAGATAATCTATGATATAAACTCTCGTGATTTTATCAACATTGAACCTATCCGTCATCAATGAAGTACAAAAATCTTGTTATCACATGTTAGTAAACACACACGCGCGGGCGCACCCACACACACACACTCACGCACACGAACACACACATGCATATATACATGCATATATATATGTGTGTGTTTATATATGTATTCATATATAAGTGTGTGTATGTCTAAATATATGATTATATATATATATATATATTTACATAGTTATATATTTTTTTGTGCGGTACTATGATCTTATATTATAATAACACCATTTTGAGTTATTAAAATACATATTTATGAATTACAAATTTTAAAAAGATGAGCCTCTTCAAAAGAAAATTCTATAAAAATCGTCTTCAAAATGCATCACGACTAAATAAAACAGAAAAAAAAACAAAATAATAAAAACAAAGAAAAAACAAAAACAACATAAAAGGTTGATGTATATACACGTAAACAGACAAAAGGTAAGAATGCTACATAAATTTCGTATAGATGTTCATATCGACAATTGTGACTCTTATAATAATACCGTGGTTATACATACATACACACACCCACACACCCACACGCCCACACATACACGCACACACATATATATATATATATATATACACATACATATAAATATACATGTATATATATATGTATATATATATATATATATATATATATATATATATATATATATATATATATATATATATATATGTATATATATATATATATATGTATATGTATATATATATATATATATATATATATATATATATATATATATATATATATATATATATATATATATATATATATATATATATATATATATATATATATATATATATATATATATATATATATATATATTTGACTTGATATAGTCATAATAAAATTAATGTGGACATATACACACAAATCTATGCAGAAAACACATTCCAGCTTTCCTAAATGTAAATAACCCCCACACCCATATAGCCCCACACGTATTTATACGTACGTACATATACATATAAATGTGTGTATATACATATATATATATATATATATATATATATATATATATATATATATATATATATATATATATATATATATATATATGCTTACATACACACACGCCCGTGCACGCACACACACATACATATACATACATAGTTGTATAATAAATGCCATTTAAAATATTGTGATCTATGTGTATGTGTGTATTCCTCTAATAAGGAACGGACAAAAATCGGAACATATTTTTGAATGTATATTATGAATTGATTTTCTACAGAAGTATCTTTAATTTAAATTCTGCAAAATTATTTTCCGCATTTTGCGAAAACATTAATGATATATATGTGTTGCTCTTTTGATAAGACTGAAAATAACATAATTTTATTTTATTCCTCTTTATATTTTATAAAAGCATTGTCTGTATGCTTATGTTCACATTGTTATTTCTTCTAGCCATTAACCGTTATATATTTTGTCATTATATTTGTAAGTACATTCCAAAACAAACTATTGTAACATTTGGTAAATTTAGAATGATTTGCCATTATAATTTTACAAGTACGCTTCAAAACAATACATTCTACATAGGATAAATTTGAAAATATAGTGTATGTATTAATGCATAGTTACATACAGGCACGTATGCATAGACAGGCTTATACAGAGAGAGAGTGAGAAACACATAGACCACACGCATACACACACATTGGTAAATAGATACGTAGATTTATATGCATACACACACACACGCACACGCACACATATATATATATATATATATATATATATATATATATATATATATATATATATATATATATATATATATATATATATATATATATATATATATATATATATATATATAAATATATATATATATATATATATATATATATATATATATATATATATATATATATACATATATATATAAATATATATATATATATGTTTGTATATATGCATATATACATACATTCATATATATTATATATTAAATTTATATACATGTGTATATGTGTTTATATATATATGAATGTATACATATGTATATATATATATATATATATATATATATATATATATATATATATATATATATATATATATATATATATATTTATTTATTCATTTATTTATATGCTCGGTAAATTCGGTAGTCATGTAAATATCATGCGCTGATGCTTACATTCAACAAATATACTTGTTTAAATTACACACTCTTTGCTTATCCTCACTAGAATAACTTCTTTAGTAGTTCTTATAAAATAAAATTTTAAATGTCGAACATGTGTGAAAAGGACTGCAGCCATTCGAAAATATTTATCGGATAAAATATACAGAAACTTGGTGAATATTATTGTTGATGATTCATTGTCTTGAAACTTATTATTATTATATGTACATTGTAAATTTCATTGTGAGATGGTATTTACGACTAAGGTTGCTCAAGAATTATTTTCACTTGTTTTCATTTTGTTTTTCCTTGGGTATGTTTGTCGCAGATACTGAGACGCTTCCAATCTCTACGCTGTCAAGTTTATTGAATTTTCCGTTCATATACACACTATAATTGTATATCTTTAGAACATTATGGTTCATGTGACACTCGTCAACTTGTTGCTCAGATTAAATATTTTGTAGACATATTGCCCCTCCATAAAATCAAGGCATATACATATATACGTACCTACATACATACATACTTACCCACATCATATACACATATAAACATAAAAAATATACATACATACAAACACATACATGCATACCTACATACAGAGTAATCATCATTTATACAATTATTAATGATAATTGATCTAAAATGCATCACACTTACCAATAATCAAACTGTTTTTTTCTTTATCTAGAAGAATTATAAATCAATATTCTGTAAATGAACATTGCCTGGAGAAAGATATTGTGTGTAAGTGCTGAGATACTGTTCAGAACAATTTTATTTTAGTGCCTTTCGCTTCCTCATAAACCGTCCCTATAATAGTCACAAATCTACATTCAGACATAAGTATAAGGTTAATAGTACGTTCGTAGCTCAATTTGTACCATCACCCATTGATAGAAGCTCTGAATATAAACCTGCCTGGTCCCCAGTATATAATGCAAAATCATATAAAGGTGGCGGTGTTTCGTATATCCGTGGTGTACCATATTCATAAAATCATATTGAATATTTTTAATCAACGCTATGAAGGGATTATAAGATTTAAGCACCTCAAATACAAATCATTCCGATATGGTAATTATACCCCAAATTTAATTAGTGTATGTACAGTAACAAACCTCATAAGCTAGATCAATGGAGCCGAATAATTCCCTACCGATAGTTAATCAAACTGTACCATCTCCTTATCTTTGCTAATGCACTAGACCGTATTCAGACTGCTTGTTATTTGTAAAAATGTTTATTATATATTGATGTGTAACATTCCAGGCTACTGTATTCATGTTTTATGCCCAGACATTTTTTTTCAAACTCAGGCGCAGGTTTGGCTGTTTGGTAAGAAACTTGCTTCCCAAACACATGGTTGTGGGTTCAGTCTCACTGCGTGTCACATTGGGCAAGTACCTTCTACTAAAGGCTAGAAAATATTTACGGATGTGAGTTTGAAAATGTGAATAAAATGTAATGATCGTATTCTAATCAGTAAGATAATTTGACCTATTACACCTATCTGAAGAATACTGTGATTAAATAGCATTTCCCGGTTTAATTGTTGTCGCCAGTTGTGGATTCATTTTTTAATGCATTCATATATATATATATATATATATATATATATATATATATATATATATATATATATATATATGTGTGTGTGTATGTATGTATGTATGTATGTATATATATATATATATATGTATGTATGTATGTATGTATATTTATATATATATATATATATATATATATATATATATATATATGTATATATATATATATATATATATATATATATATATATATATATATATATATATATATATGTTGTGTGTGTGAGTTTATACATATATGCATACACAGCACGCACACATACTCTTATATATAGGTATGAGTGTATGTACGTACATACACACACATAAATATATATATATTTATCTGTCGATATATATATATATATATGTATGTATGTATGTATGTATGTATGTATGTATGCATGCAAGTATGTATGTATGTATGTATGTACGTATGTATGTATATTCATATAAACAAAGCTTACATTCTGCTTTATTCTTCAGACAATATAGCCAGTGATACTGTAATTCCTGTGATTGCCTTATTAGGGCAACTGACCACATGGTTGCTCCCGAATCATTTGCGGCAAAATGTTGGCATCATTCTTTTTTACTGGAGTTTAATATTTGGGAGTTCAATAGAGATATTGACACTTAAAAATATATGAAAAGAGTTTTGTGTTTTTCTATTCCTTATTTTATGTTTTATACTACGATTGATCTCTATGTATACTTCAATTGCATGAGTACGACATACATCAGCAAATATCGAGGAGCTAGTTTACCTTTTGAGAAAAACGACTGTAATATGAGCAGCCGAGCTGTGAACTGCATACATTCAAAATATTGAATGACACACAAGTAGGTGCACACGCAGTTCGGCGTCTTTGTTTATATCTACATATACGCGGGGTATGTGTGCGTGCATGTGTCTGTATGCACTGATATGCAGGCAATCACGCAGACACACAAAATACCTGTCTCTCTTGGTTTCATCATCACACACACAAACCATATGTCTTGATCTCATCAAAACGCACACACACACACACACACAGACACACGCACACACAGACAAGTACACATGAATATATATAAATATATTCACTTGCAGAAACATTTTTCTGCACCATTTTTCACTACCATTTTCCAATAGTTCCCAATTGCCTATTCAACTTTATAGCTTATAATAAGTGAGTACAAATTTCCAAAGTTTGTTGGAAGAAGTCTACACTGGATTAGAAACGAACCTCGTAAAATGCTGCAATATACTTACATTGTATTAAAAGTATTTCTCTGTGTTACTCCTAAGCAATATGGATCTCTTTGGGTTCTTGTTAACAGTTTGTATCTATAAATATATATCAATCTGCGCTTTTATTTACTCGAGAATATGATAGGCAGTATGTCAGATAACAGAGCAAATGACCACATAAATACTTTTTGCAAGTTATTTGACCAAGGTTTAGTGCGATTATTCCCTATTGCTTCTCGCAGCATTCACGTTTCATACTAATATATTGAGAGTTACATATTGTAAATTAATCAAATTTGGTTATTTTATTTTCCAGAAGCCGCACTTTGAAATATACAGTTTCAATCTAACCTGTACCGAAACCAATCTAGCAGCGTTGGTAATATGTGTTTTGCTATCTTGAAAATATTTTGTCGACATTAGTTTCTTTTACTTGGCAAAATGTTATAGAAAGAATGATTAACTTCATAAGTTCCTGATGAAATAATGTAACGCACCTATGTCATGCGTTTCTTTCTCTCTCCATATATATATACATACTTAACACATAATCGGTTTTTGAAGCGATGGGATGCGTAGCATATATGCAACTCATAGAGTTACCATACTTGTTTATTTTATATTGATTTAGAGTCATTGTTCTTCGCCCCACATTTAGTTATTAACGTCTTTATACAAGGTTTGGCTGAAAAGGTCATAGGCTAACCAGTGTAATCTGAGGAAATCTGAACAAATGAGTTTCATCTTTCAACATATTCCTCCTGGTGGTCAACACACTTTTGTCATCAGTGATTGAGTGCTTGGATCCAATTGGCAAAAATAGTCATCAGCAGCAGATATGATGTCCCCATTATATGTTCAAGAACAGATGTTAGATGGAATAAATCGGAAGTATACGGTAGGTAATCAACCAGTTCAAATCCGAGAGCCATGCACAGCAAGGGTATTTGTGTTTGAAACGAAGGACATTTGTACTGGGGCATTTTCTTTGATGAAACAAGACCATTTTGATAAATTTTCTTGAGCGTTTGGTCGTGGTAGCCTTTCGTAACTACCTCACACTTTTGGATGATGTGTGTCCCACGACGTGATTTCCATGGACCGCTTTTGATCAGGTATCAGAAGACACGGTACCCAGTGAGAAGAAATTTTCCTCATGTCATTTTCATTGTGCAAAATATTCTAAAATCTCTCACGGGATATGGTAATATCCAATCGCCTGTCATTTATCACCATGTGGTGATCATGATGAACGTTATTTTTATGGCAGCAGCTGCAGGAAGTCCAGGTCTTGGTGCATCGGCAAGCCACTCTCTTCCTTTATAAATTCAGCGAGCCACCGCTGCACTGTTGACGTTGGAGAGTCATCCTGTACATTACCACTCAAGTCAGCATAAAAGTCCTTGAGTAATAACCTCACTTTTCGTAGGTACTTGATAACACCATGTTTCCAATATTTGTCCATTTCTATGAGCCGTCGCTAGTAGTTACGTTTGAAGGGTTATTTTAATAGTCATATGTTAGTTCACTTGGAAATAATCAATACAGTTGTAAGATGGATTAAAATTAATACGTGGAAGGTTTCTACACATTTCTTTCTAGAAAAACTGTTCTTTATAAATTTGTCGGTGCACTACATTTATATATTCGTTGACCACTTATTGATCACCTAAATATTTGCCGGTTTTTTCTTCTATTCATGTTTTCATATTTCTCACATTTATGCGTCTCTAGTAACGCATATAGATATATATCTTTGCCCTTCATTTCTCTTCTATCAATATTATTCACCTGTCTACCAGATGTATATAGCTACGATATATGACAATCTAATCATTCCATCTCAGAGTTTAATCCAGGACTATAAACTTAATATCATTTGTAAAATATATACACACAAACAAACACAATCACGTTTAAGAGAAATATACATATACTTAGACAGATACATATATCTATATGTGAGTGCATACATACGCATACACACACACATACACACACACACTCACACACACACGCACACACACACACGCACACACACACATACACACACACACACATATATATATACATATACATATATATACATATAATATAATATAATATTTACCAACATACATGAAATGCATGCATACATAGATACATATATAGGGTGTTCGAATTTATGTGTGTTATTTGATATCGTTGAAACGACGAATATCCCATTTCTTTCAATAGCTAGTACACATACACTGACCAACCAAGCAGAGGTTTGAACACATCCCCATAAATGTGAAATATATATTTTATACTTATAAAAAATAAGAATATCATATAAACGAGCGTGAGATGTCAGTACATGATATAAACGTATATACATGCATACATACATACTTATATATATGTGTGTGTGTGTATGTATGTGTGTTTGTGTGCATGTTCACATGCATTCAAACCTTTTATTCCTAGTTTTCTTCTGTTTGTATATAGTCTATAAAAAGAGAAACACATTGGTATTATTGTAATACAATGAATGATTGTGGTATGTGTATATGCGTGTATATTTAGTCATACTTACAAGAGTGTATGCATGCTTGTCTGTGTATGATGTGTATCTGTATCTTCATATGTGTGTGTCTGTGTCCACAATTGGGTGTCTGTGCCTACACAAGTATGTATGTTTCTATACACACAGGTATCTATAATCCTGTTGACAGAAATAGTGAAACAGAAATAGAGTACTTTCGGAGATGCATAAGACTGCAGCATGATATTGTTCCATGTATACTGATATTTTAAATAGATTTCTCACAAAATGTCCTTCAAAACTATGGGCGATACAAATATATGAAATTTAAATGAGCAATATGCAAAGATTTACAGACAAATTGCTTTAAATTTGAAAATAGAAAGTAAGTAAATGTCATGGACAATATAACAGCAAGTATGGAAATAATTACAGAAATATAAACAAATATTGTTCCTTTAAATAACTGTCAAATTTATGTTCATTTATCGGTTGAACCTAAGTAGAGAACGAGAAACACAAGAGAAATAATATATATTCAAAGAAATTCTCATTAAACTGTAACAATTCTGAAGACAATGTAAAGTTATAGGGAATAATGTCTCAAAATATTCGATGCAATTTAAAATGGGCTATTATTTTTTTCTTATACGGGTAAAATATATATTTTTCATATTTTACGGATATTCATTCATTAAATTATTCATTTTTTTAATAATTTTATTTCAACGTTTCTATTTTATTTCTCCTTTCCTTTTGTTGTTTTCCTTCTGTTTCTGCGATATTGTAGTTACATTCCGAGATTCTAGATACAATAATGGTCTAAAATGTTATTGAATATAAGTAATTGTTTAGTTGATATTCATAGATATTTATATTTGTAAAACAAAGAAAATAAATTAAAATACATTTTTTCTCAATTGACCTCAATTTTTCTTTTAATTATCACCCCGCGAAGTTTTTGTTTACACAAACATTAAAAAAAAAATATATAACATATTTTATATGATTGATTATAATAAAGTCCTGGCAACCCTTTATTTCCATATACACGACGCAATGGGCGTTTTCCTTTTTTATGGCGTTGACACGATATTTCGAACATATTTGCTTCTGTTTATAGTAGATTGCGCTACCACACCAACACTACCTCGCTTTATTCATGATTAAGGCATCGTAATTGGCAGTACTTTGCCGCATTTGCTTAACCGCAATACAAAACAGAACAAAGTTTACAGGATAAACATACGCTGTTTATAATTTTGATATGTAACATCCGCTTGAATTTGATCTAAAAAAAATCAACTGATATGTATTCCTGTTGTGATTGTGCCATATTCTATTTTTTGTACTTTAGTATATACGTTTGTACCTTATACTTCGTTTTAGGAAGTAAATATTTTTTTATGTCTAATATATTTCTGTCATTTTCACATATGTATGTATTTCTAACTTCATATTTATCTCTGCCCGAGGAGGGTTTTGGATACCAGCGTTCCAAATATGCCTGGCACCTCTTTCTCTGTTACAATGTTGTAGTCGCACATAGAATAGCATCTAATGTTTTATCTATCATTATGAATGGTGTATTTTACAAACGTCGGAGTTACCCAAGTGTATACATAACTTTCAATACAATTTGCATTGATAAAGAGGAACATGGAGAGGGGTAGATACGGAGAAAGAAGAAATGGAACCAATAGATGAACCAGAAAATACCTGTGATATTGATGTTCAAGAGGATGAAAGCAAGGGAGATATGCACGTAGAGAAAATACTCTTTTACTCTTTACTCTTTTACTTGTTTGAGGCATCTGACTGCGGCCATGCTGCAGCACCGCCTTTTAGTCGAGCAAAACGACCCCAGGACTTATTAAGTTACGGGAACATAAAAATACCAGCATCGACTGTCAAGTGATGTTGGGGGGACAAACAGAGACACACAAACACACACATATATATATACATACATATATACGACAGGCTTCTTTTCAGTTTCCGTCTACCAAATCCACTCACAAGGCTCTGGTCGGCACAAGGTGCTCCGCAATGGGACTGGACCCAGAGCCATGTGGTTCGTATGCAAGCTACATACCACGCAGCCACACCTGCGCGTGTATATATATATATATATATATATATATATACACACACACACACACACACACACACACACACATATATATATATATATATATATATATATATATATATATATATATATATATATATATATATATATATATATGTATGTTTGTATATATTGATGAGAATTTGTTTTTGAAAATGCACCTGAATTTGAAAAAAAATTGTAATTGTTTTTAAATGAATTTATTTACAGACATACCAAACTAGTTTCAACTGTTTTATTTTATTTAACAATGGTACAAACATGTAGGATTTTAAAGATTAAAATTTGCGAAGTAGAAAACATGTTTAAATGATTAAATGTTAACAACATTAAAAAATATCAAAAACTCATCGGTGAAAAATGCGGATCACAAAAATTTCGGTCATACTGAGAAAAATTAGAAAAGAAGAGAATATATAAAATGGGTTTTGTTAGATTTCTATCTTCTTGCGTGATATTCTCTTTTCCGTCGCGTGCATTTTTTTTTTGTCGCTTGTGGTATGTAAATAAATTTATTTAAAAGCAATTACAAGTTTTTTTCAGATTTAGCTACATTTTCAAAACCAAATTCGCCTATATTTCTCTTACGGTGAAATAGAAAGATTTGTCAGTGGATTTGGTAGACAGAGACTGAAAGAAAACCGTCGTATATATATATTTAGGGAGAGACAGAGAATGATGATGGGTGTTTGTACACCCACCATCGCATGACAACCGATGTTGGTGATCTTACGTCCCCGTAATCTAGCGGTTCGGCAAAAGAAACCCAACAGAGTGAGTAATAGTCTTATAAAGAATATGTTGTGAGATCGATTTTTTCGACTAAAGGGGGTGCTCCTGCATGGCTGCAGTCAAATCAACGAAACTAGTAAAATAATAAAATAATAAAAGAATATATATATATATATATATATATATATATATATATATATATATATATATATATATATATGAGTGTGTATTTAAATAATACATACATAAATGTATATATAAAAGAAATTATATACACAAGGGAAGAGCAAATGTTATGTAATGAACTCCATTAACTTATATATATATACGTATACATATTTTGGGACGGTCGGTGTATTTTTGCCAAATAAACATACGCACTATATATATTCGTTCTTCACACATTTATTACTGTTTTTGTTTCGAAATCTTGTCCACTTTCCGCAAATCTTTCGCCACACTTCTGTGAACTCCTTAATGACACTTTCTGTCTTCGTGTGAGCACTTGTTCTTCTTCCATTGTGTTTCTTCTATGATGTGTATCCTTGTATGCGCATGCGCCCGTGATCGTGCGGGTGTGCCCATGTGTGTTTGTGTGCTTGTGTCATTGTTCTTAGTAGCACTTTGACCCTCGCACAGCTCCCTCCCCTATCTTGTTGCCACTGCAGCTGCCCTTGAGCCCGACATTTTTGTACTGTTCTTGGAATTCACTGTGCTTGTTTGTTCTCCCACGACGTGCCATCATGGTAGTTGTTGCTGTTGTTGTCGCTGGTGATGGTGTGGACCTTATGTAATGATATTATTCATATTGGCGCAGCAGCTACATGATAATTTCATAGAAGGCCTCTTCAATATTTTCCTGTATCTGCGTGCGTCTAGCCGCATATAGACTTTGAAATCTAACTCAACACCACAGACGATCAAGCCGAAAATAATCAACAAATAAACAACTTATGTTAAAGGAATAAATACATGTAAGATATGCTCAGCTGAAAGAGCTCAGATACGCTTTAGATCTATGATCTGCATCTCACTAATGAACTCTCTGTTTGAAATTTTAGGCGGATGTAGACATATGCCGAAGTTTCCTTTGAAGAACTCGAAAATTCCGCCTATACCAGATTAATTTGTCGCTATTATTTTCAAACTTATTCTTTAAGGTTGAAGTGAAATAATTCTTTACATGTTTTCATTATTTCTGCTAACTTTTCCGTTTGTCCCTTTCTAAACTACTCCGTTTACGCCTGGTGACTGTGCGATGTTACACATGTTATAATTTATTTTTTGGCATGTTTTCATCACAAGAAACTATTAATAGCACATAATAAAGTGTATTGCAACTATTAAATATGTACACATACATATATATGTATATATATACACACACCCACATTTCGTCCACGACTTTTTGACGTCCTGTACCCGGATATGAATCTATATAAACATGTAGATGTAGGTATGTTCATATATGTTTGTATGCATGCATATGCCCACATATCATTTGTATATATATATATATATATATATATATATATATATACATATATATATATATATATATATATATATATATATATACATCAGAGATAAATATTATTAGACACAATACATGTTTTATGCTATGCTGATAGCCCCTAGATCTGAAATGCCAAATAATAATATCATGTGTAACATTTCCGCTCGCTTAAGTGCGCAAAACATATAGCATAACAAACTAAAAAATTAATGAGAGAAGAAACGTGAAACGTTCGAGATGGGGTTGTATCGCAAGTAGTTTGTTTTCCAACCCCATTCTTCCGACTTCAGTCCCATGCATGACATCTTGGTCGACTGACTTCTACTGTAGTCCAACCAAACCCAGGTAAGTAGATTTTTAGAGAGAAACTGGAAAAAATCGTCTTATATATATATATATATATATATATATATATATATATATATATATATATATATATATACAACGTGCAATGGGTAAATTGTTGTTGTTTTATATGCTTTTTTTTATTTCGCTCATGCGCATTGTTTGGATTTGCTTTTGTTTACAATACATTATAGTACGGTCAGTTGGGAAGCGTCTGCCAGAAGAAGAAAAAACAACACCATGACGCATCTGATTCTGCCCAAAATTTCGAAAAGACATGCTTTACTCCATTTAATTGAACAATGCAATCATTACATCAATTTAAATGAAGAGCAATCCTCAGCTGCATAAAGACAAAATTTAAGTAAATTAAAACAGATTGTCATATTTACCTAAAATCTATCTCCAAGAATGTAAGGAGATAGACAAAGAACATGCTGTCTTCACTTCAGCTTAGAAGGTACTAAGGTATGAGGAAGAAAGACTTGTTACACATTTTGCTCGTCACTGTTTTATGGGGTCCGTTTAGTTTATAGACTAGTTTATCAAACCTTTGTATATCTAAAGCCAAAAGAACAAGACCTTAGATATAAAAAAGAACAAAACCTTAGATAAAAGATCAAAAGAAAAATACCCTTTTCTTTTTTGCGAGAAACTCAATAGTGAGGAGAGCTTCTTTACGGGGTGTATTTTCGCCGTGAAGACTTAAATTCTCCGCGCCCAACAGATCCGGTCACTTTCTCCAAATGTCCACCCGCAAAGGCTTCAAAACATAGCAGAACTCTCATGTATTAGTGTGACTCGGCGGGGCGAATTCTACATGCACAAAACAGCAGATTTTCTAACGAAAACGCTGAGCTTGCTCTTAATTGTCCTGCAACTCTGTCGTGCCTTCTTAAGCCTTGGACATGAAGTGCTCTTACATTGTGATGACTGCCAATTCGTCTCAGGGCCGTAACTGTACGCCCATCAGTCGTCAGTGGTGATGATTCTCAACATGAAGGATGGGTCATCAGTGACATGCTGGCAGAGATCATGACAAATTTCAACGCGATGATCTTTCTGCACAGTCAGCAAGCGGCGGACAATCTTGGGAGAGATACGCCGTATGTTCATTTCAGATGTTAGTCTTTCGTGTACAGACGAACTGCATCGACCATATCGCTGATTATCCTCCGACGATCGTCATATTCAAGCTGATGAGTTTTCTTCATATTTCCGATTTTCTCAGTGGCTGTGCCGTTGCCGTAAGTTCTATAGACAGCACGAGGAACAGGGGCTGTAGCAACTTATAATTACGTCAGCAATAGCGTCCTCAATGATTGCAATTTGAGAAAGACATGGAAAATATGTAAGGAAACCTGTTACATGTAACAGAGAAACATTTCTTTCTATCACGGCGTTTAGTTTTCTTCGTAATATACGAAAATATGTTAAAAACATGTATGCGTTTGTATAAGTGTGCGTGTGCGTGTTTGTATAAGTGTGCGTGTGCGTGTGTGTGTTTGTATGTGTTTGTACATGTGTTCACTTGAGTTCAGATATGTGTGTCTGTGTTGTAATATATGGTTTACAAACTTATTGTAAACCATGTATGAATACCCCACAATGATATGCATGCAGTCTAGAGAAAAGTTGTATATGTAAACATGTATATAATTAAATATAAAATTTACATGTATGGATATGGGCGTGTACGTGCATCACGCGCGTTTGTTCAACCTTTATAAATTTTCAACATGTCTTTATGAGATTTTGTATGAAAATCGATACAGATAAATGTTAATGCATACTTCTGTAATTTTACCATTGACAGTCTGGATATTCATTGCTTATTTCCTTACGTATGTAAGTTATAGAGGATTTCACTTACAATTAGAGTCTATTCAATACGGATTTGTAAAAGGAAAAAAGAAAATCGTCGTAGGAAAACGAAAGGATGTGAAGGTTGAAGGATTCTTTTTCCATGTCATTCTTCTGCAATATACAAATATCTTCATTTCAAAAGGGCACACTCAGATGTCAAAACACATTAAATGATATACAAAGACACACACACACACACGCACACACACACACACACATACACACACATACATACATGCATGTATATATATATATATATATATATATATATATATATATATATATATATATATATATATGTGTGTGTGTGTGTGTGTGCGTGTGTGTGTGTGTGTGTGTGTGTGTGTGTGTAGCTAAAGCGGAGAGAAACTTGGAAATTGCATGAAGCTACGTATTGAAATTAACACACAGTTCATTATTTGATTCATATCGTATTCCGATGCGATCATGTTTCCCCCTGCCTGAAACTGACAAAATTATAGTAATTCATACCTCAGCGCTCGATAGAGGAAATGAATTATAAGATTATTCTAATGTATAAATCGAGGATCTGCATACTGAAGAAAATGTTTATATTCTACAAAAAGTTGAATAATCCATTTCAAATTTTTGTACAAGGTCAGAAGTTCGAGTAAGAGGTTAAGTTGATTTTATTCAATCCAGTACACAAATGGTATTTATTTTATCGACCAAGAAAACATGATATGCTAAGTCAAACCTTTCATTGTTACAGGTAGCTATGTGTTTTAAGGACTCATGGTAACAGTAATTCCAAAATGAACTTGACATAAATGCAACAGGATGTCTATGGAGTGGTTGGCGTGGATAGCTTAAATACACAATAGTTGCTGTGCAAAGTTGGTGAAATAAACAAGCTGTTCATATTGAAGAAACAGCGTTAGACATCAGTGTCCTTCGAATGACTGACCGAGAATAGCGTTACTCGCCACGAAGTCTTCTGCTAACTAACTAAACACGCGTTTGCCGCTGGACACTTGCCTGCTGTTTGTAGTAACACGAGGCAAACTCTGATTAGCTGAAGTTACGATAGCACAACTATGCTATTACCCGACAACAAAATATGACTTCCTTGACTCACTACACATGCAACGCAGTTGAATATTTTAAAACAGAAAATTCAAATGGTGACACGAATAAACAAAGGAAACAAAATATACTACAGCCATTGAATCAGCTATAGTGAATCCCGTAATATTGAAAAATTAGTAAGAAACCTCCTTTAGATGGGAAATATGAAATATGACAACAGTTACATTGGAGAGACACATAAATGTGACACAGAGCAACGTACTGTAATTAATGCAAGATATTTTGCGGAAAAAACAGTGCAGAGATTCATGGTCGTTGCAGTGATACTACGATAAGATTATAAATTTCGAATCTTTCTTTTCTTCCTTTGAATGAAGAATTTTAACGAGATTAAATAGTTCACACAATAGCAAAACAGGATATTGCAGAATATACAGTATTTTCAATAATATATTATTCAACTGGGTTTTAGCTTCGCTTTTCTATTTTAACTGCACTTCTCAATAGTTATTTTATCGCACTTAACCTGATTCTGTTCGGTTCGGTTCACTTTTCTGAAACTCCTTCCAAGACCACTTTGCACAAACGATACGTTTATGTATTAATTTATATACATATATACATACATACATGTATATATATATATATGCAAAAGCAGACACGGGCAGAGATGCACACGGACACATGTGCATTTATGAGGGCGACCGTACTTATGTATATATGTGTATATGTATGTATGCAGGTATGTATGTATGCGCGTGTGTGTGTACGTATGTATGCATGCATGCACACATGTAAATATTTATTGATGTATGAGTGTAAAAAGAAGAATGAGTTTGAAAAAATGCTGCAAAACGAGACAGCATGAAAGGACGAAGATGAAAATAGGGTGAGGCCGTGATGGAGAATGGAAGAAACAACATTAAATATACCAATTATAATAATATTATCAGGTTTCTATAGAAGATGCATATCCTAAGAGTAATATGTCTATAGAAGATGCATATCCTAAGAGTAATATGTAGCGTTAAATCCATTCTATGCAGTGGTTATGATTCATGATGATACTACCCGTAAGAGAAAAAACAGTAGGGGAGAGGGTTGGAACAAAAATTGGAATGGTGGGAGGAGGTGTAAGCTACAGAGGATGGTAGGCCTGCGGTATAAAACGTGAGGTGAACGGGAAGACAGTTACCTGGGAAAGACTTACTCAAATCTTGTGTGTGCTGTCGACTTTATTTGCTTGTAAACAGTTCATTTACATAACATGATGCCACCTTTAACGTAATTAGGACGACCAGTTATTGAGCTTGAATCTGATTATATCTGTTCATAGTTGCATATAAAACACAAAGAGGGACTTACGTGTTTGAGGTAGGTACTACTTTTAGGATTGCAAATCAACGTAGGATTCAGAGTGATTACGGGAACCTATCTCAGTAAAGACGAGTGTTGTTAGCAGAATGAATGCATATAGCAATAGAAAAGCTGAAGCACGTTTGCTTGTACCTGCAACGAATCAACATAGCATTCGCAAAAGTAAATGTATATACTTATATGCATATATAAGTACGCCTATTGACGTAGAAACATGCACTTGTATTACAGTCACATATTCATTGGCGTGTGGACTTGAGATACAGAAAATTGACATTTATGCTTGGTCAGTGCATTTATTACATTTAAATGCATATTTAACATCATCCAAAAAGAATTCTTTGTGGATTAATAGAACAGCATTCAAATTTCCACGCTAGATTCTGCCCAATCATAAAGGCATTGTTATTTTTCTAACTCTACTAGCTTTGCCTTTGTTATTTGGAGTTACCTACCTTGTTCCTCTTCCACATGTGTACAGATTAGCTCAGCTCGTCTCTTCACTTTTTCCCTTGAACCGCAATATGCATTATAGCCGATAATTTCTAACCAGAACATCGACTGCCTAGAATCTTTTTTTTTCCTGAAAATTATTTTTTCCGGGTTCGTTGAATAAAGTTTTAAAAGGAACATGAACAGCATTAATCTTACAAATCCTGGATGAGAAGGGAAATGCCTCCCCAAATCTAAGACGCATCAAAAGATCTCCATAAATGAACTTAAATGAAATGATATTATGCAATTTCTATACAAGTGCCCATATATCTTCTTCCATATATTTTCAAAAAGCTGCGTCTTATCTAAAGAGAAAAATTATATAATCGCACGTATAAAACTTCAAACAATATTCTTACAAACGGGATTAATATTGATCACATAGTGATGAAATTGAATATTGCTTCTGCATTAATATAATATATACGTTTCAGTTATGCACCCATTTCAAAGTAAACTCAAGTATAGGTATGAAAGGAAACGTATAGAATAAATTAAATCCACCCCACTCGGATTTCGTTCCGTATTTGTTATTATGATATGCATAGTTGTCTTCCTTCTTATCTTGAATCACAAAGGGACAGGAACATATTTTGGGATACAGTCTGTCAGCTCCTTCAAAGATAATCTCAATCCGTTTCAGCTTTGTTCCTAATTAGTGTTTTATCGTTAACTTTCACTCTCACCAACAACAACATATGTATTTTCAACGCAATTTTTCTGTCACTTTCAACCTTTTGTAGTATAAATAATGACACAAACACAGGTAGAGTAGGGATTTGACTCGCTTATATTTATGTTGAAGATTAAGTACTTTGCTAGGAAGCGGTTTCGCGTCCAATCTACCAGTACCACAATTTGGGAAAACGCAGGACAACAAAAATGCAGGATAATCAAATCATTGATATTAATTTTTGGGCGGCAAAATGTCTGTGAAAATGATCACTTGGCACTCAGTTATTTTCACTGGTGGAGACTCAGACCATGTCTTCGTTTCCAGGTTAACAACATCGCCTTCTTTTATATGTCGTGTGATCCTTCAAAAACATTAATGCATTGTTTATTCTGTTTCGTGAGAAAACTATTAAAGAATATAATCAAAAGTATTTATACTATCTATGAACAAATGACCCTTCAGTAAAGTTCGTTATTCTGATCATTCAATTATAAATTGTATTCATACATTTTAAGCGAGCAAATTCCCTCCAAACATAGGATTCTCGAAACTTAGAATTAAACTCAAGGTTAGAACGATTCAAAAACTAAACATCGGAACACAATACTCCAAAAAATTCACTCTGGAATTTCTGCCATCACGTACTCACTATAGTATATATTAATACTTTTTGTATTGATATTTTCACAGCTCTTATTTATAAATATACGCATTCATACATACATATTTATACATACAGACACACAGACACACTAACACGCATTTATATGTATGTGTGTATGTATGTATGTATGTATGTATGTATGTATAACATTTACTAAATGCAGCTCGTTTACGAGGATAAGTATTATAAAATAATAACGTTATACACTCATAGAATGAAAAAGCAGCATAATGTCAACAATATCAGCGATATTACATCGGTTGTTCTACATTTTATAAGAGATAATGTATATCTAAATAAACTGGATAAAGATTATGAAACATAAAAACAAAAACACGTTGTCTGTTATAAAGTATACAAACAAAATTGAAAGTAGTATCACTCACCTTTAAACGTATATATTCACTGTAGATACAGAAGACAACTTCACCTTCAAACATCGAAGTTTTCATAGAAAATCATATTAATATAAAATGTCGCCTTTTTAATGTCTGATTGTGTTAACCTTTTTCTGGAATGTGACCTCGATATTTTAAATATATATGTTGTATAAAAAGCTTCAAAAATAATTCGACTATTATTTAAACTAATATACACTTATCACGGGCTGCATTATTTAAATAACAGGATATAAAAAACGTAAACTTTGAAGAAAAAGAATTTGATTATTTCTTTAGAAGAATAATCGATCATTCTGTAAAAACAGAAACAAAAAAGTATTTTCATCAAACAGTATATGCTCAACGATGTGGCCTCTGCTGTTAATAACGATAATAATATTAACGACACTACTACTACTACTACTACTACTACTACTACTACTACTACTACTAGTAGTAGTAGTAGTAGTAGTAGTAGTAGTAGTAGTAGTAGTAGTTAATATAATAATAATAATAATAATAATAATAATAATAATAATAATAATAATAATAATAATAATAATAATAATAATAATAATAATAATGTGTTGTCTGTGCGAAATAGAAACACTTCTCGGGATTATATTTTATCAGTATGCTTTGTTATGGGGTTTGATTTGAGTTTTTGTATTAATGTTTCTATAGTGTTTTGTGCGTGTAATACAAGTTCTGTGTGTATCAGGCCTGTAGAATAAATGTAAGGGATGTTCACTTCATTGGATATTTACTGTATGAGTTTGTCTATTTCACATTAGACGTTCCCCTTCTCGTAAGATATTCCGTCGGAGGTTTGGAATTGCATATTTGCACGCATACATTTATTATTTTCCTTCATCTCTCATATCTTTCTTTTATTATTGCGTTTGCCTATACTGTTACATTGTAGAATGTATATAGCGCTTCAATTTTGTAGTCTTCTGCACATCATTCTCTTTTCCTCTTGGTTTCGTTTGGACAGTGATTTTTCTAACTATTGAATTGCAAAGACTATTCAAGGAGCGGGTAAATTGTATCAAAATATTTATAGGTGCATTGGGAACTATCGGTAAAGATCTGAGCAGTTGGATAAAGGAAATAGGCATAAAACCCAGTTTAGCACAGCTCCAGAAAACAGTGTTATTAGGGAGAGCTAGGATGCTTAGGAGGGTTCTTGGCATGTAACTTTACTTGTAGTAGGCCAATGTTGGTATGATTTTTGTTTTCCGACAGCCTAATTTGTTGAGTGTATATGAAAATGATAACAATAACAAGGACAACAAGAGCAACAACAACCACAACAACAACAACAATGACAATATTAATGATGATGATTATAATTCTGTCTAATGAAGGCAAAAGGTCAGAAATGATGAAAGTCAAATTCAACATTCGCAGAATTTGAAGTCAGAACCTGAAGACATATGAAATACCGCTATGCATTTCCCCCGATACTTCCAGCTGGCTGCTTTCATAATAATGATGATGATGATGATGATGATAATTTTTTTAGCCACAAGGGCTGACAGAAATAAGACTGGACATTACAAAACATGAAGGACAAAGTGGGGTTGCTTAAAGTGTCGTGTAAAATGTCGATAAAAATGAAAAATAGAACAAAGAAAATAACTAAGAGAGGCAAACAACTCAGGCCTACAAACGCTCCAACCACTAGGGCAACGGCCCTCTCCACACCTTCCACTCTCTCTCTCTCAGCTTGGGAATCCCAGAAGCGCATGCTCAAGATAGGCCCGTTGACATGGGCCAACTTCGACACATTCACCCACCTTTCAACAAATGGCTGGAAGTCAGCACTTCTCTTTCAACGTTCACTTTCCTTTTCAGATGGTATCTTTGGGATCTGAAACAGTTTATGAGGAATAGGCCAAAGAAAAAAGTGTCTATCTTCAGCCATTTCAGTCTAAACCATTACACAACCCCTTTCGCTACAGCCACGAAATTGCCTCCCCCTGCCGGTCAAAGGAAGGCTGCGGGGCAATCCTCATGAAGGAATCAGCCGACAAGCGGACACGTGCTATACATAATAGCAGGGGTTCGACATAAATCCGTATTTCAAGCATTTAACGAGAGCGTTGAGAATGGTTCTATCGCTCTGCGCACATCGGGCAGGTTAGGTTGATGGCACTCCCGAGTATGTAGTGCTCCCTGGTTGCACTGCTAGGCCAGTCATTTCTGGACGTCATCCATAGCCCACAGCCCGAAAGCCGGCAAAATGCCGCTGAAAATTCGCACACGTCTGCTCCAGTATCGTTTACCGTGAGCTCATTTGGGTCCAGCAAAGAGCGGATGATGTTTTTGTTGCAATTTGGCATCACCGCAACCCGAGCCCATCAGGCAGCTTTGGTTCCCTCTGGCCTCAAAGCATGTGCATTAGGTCTGACAATGCATCCTTCGTGCTTGGTGTTGAAGTGTTGACCGAAGGCCACCTCGATACCAGCACATCAGTTGCAAAGCCTTTCCTAAGCGCCTCTTCTAAGTTTCTCACTAAGTCACCCTCTGTCCTATTTTTTTATACAGCTAAAACTTTGGCAAACAACAACAGTAACAGCAACGACGACAACAACAACAACAACCACAATAATAATAATAATAATAATAATAATAATAATAATAATACTAATAATAATAATAATAATAATAATTATAATAATAATAATAATAATAATAATAATAATAATAATAATAATAATAATAATAATAATAATTATAATAATAATGATAATAATAATAATAACTGTAGAATATGTGGAGATCGACAAGAAACAATAAATCATATTATCTCTCGCTGCCCAGTCCAGGCTAAGAAGGAATATATTCACAGACACGACAGAGCTGGGACCTATATACACTGGAAGCTATGCCAACACTATGGTATAACAACAGAAAAAAGATGGTATAAACACACGCCAGAAAAGGTCACAGAAAACGAGAAAGCAACCATACTCTGGGATATGCCAATACACACAGATAGAGAAATTAAGGCAAATAGACCAGATATAGTTGTCAAAGATCATGAAGGAAAAAAATGCTTTCTAATTGATGTATCAATACCAGCAGATGACAGCGTTTCTCTAAAAGAAATGGAAACACTTTCAAAATACAAAGACCTGGAAATAGAGATAACTCGAATGTGGAATCCAAAAACAGAAACAATTCCTATCATAGTAGGTGCCTTAGGTATAATAAAAAAATATTCAGACAAATACATAACAAAAATACCAGGACTTACAAATATATATAACATACAGAAAATTGCACTACTGGGTACTGCACACATTCTACGCAAAACAATTTCAATACAGTAAACATAAGAGCACCACAGCAAACCACAACACATACCCAAGGCGCACAGAGCTGCGCTCGGTAGTGAAGTGAAAGTACGTTATAAAAATAAAACTACTGAACAATAATAATAATAATAATAATAATAATAATAATAATAATAATAATAATAATAATAATAATAAGAAGAAGAAGAAGAAGAAGAAGAAGAAGAAGAAGAAGAAGAAGAAGAAGAAGAAGAAGAAGAAGAAGAAGAAGAAGAAGAAGATAGCACCGGGCTGAATAACAACATGGATGTGCTACACCGGGCTCCCTATACAAAAACATATCTAATCCAATAACATCGATGGAATTAGCCAAAAGAACCGGTGGAAGATTTGAAGGAAGCGGTCTTTTAACGAAGATAATTTTTTTAAGAATATTTTTTATTCTTAAAAAATGAAATTTCACTGCAATACAAAGCACAGGACCTCCTATGCACGATGTCTAAATGAAACACGTGCGATCACACACGCAAAACCAACACCGGAAAGTTTACAAACTATATAAAAAAAAGAAATGGAACAAAATAGTAAGTACATATATTGAATAATTACGCATACACTTGAACGTGTACACAATGATATATACGTTTTGATACCCATAGAACTACACATGCATCTTAATGTTTACAGAACTACGTAAACATCACAGGACACACTTACGGATACGAAAACACATATCACAAACGAAGCAAAACCAAAACTTTTTTTCTTTCTTCTTTGTTTATTTTCATTTTGTGAACAAATACAGACAGTGAACCATTCATAAGTTTAAAACGCCACACACACACAAAAATACACTATGCCTGGAGATAAATCTATCAACAAAAAAAAATACAGATGAATACCGATCTGCTAGCCTTAAAAAACTACGCTACGAGCAATGTTTACATGCTGAGAACTTGGTGACGGTGTTGTCTCAAAAGACTGACCCTAAACAGACAAATCCGTCCCCGAATGTCAACGCCAAAGCTCGTCATGCCTCAATGATAACAAGGCAGATCACAAACCAGAGTGGTTATCGACCGAATCACAAAGGGCCACTCACTCGAAATAGATCTGCTAGCCTTAAGAAGCTACGTCACGAAAGCTCGGAGACGGTGTTGTCTCAAAAAACTTACCCTAAACAGACAGATCCGTCCCCTAGCGTCAACGTCGAAGCTTGTTATGCCTCACTGTTAATAAAACAAAATATAAACCGCAATGGTCATAGACCGGATTATAAAGGACCACTTACTCGGATAATGAACCAGATCCGAGACGAGAAATCTGCTACTGGTTCAAATCTTCCCGACACACAGGAGCTGGGAGTACCCCACAACCGGAATATTCCAACAGATGGCCATCCATGCTCGTCATCAAATAACCAAAAGAAAAAGAATGAAAAATGGTCTAGGGAAGATAATAAAGAAGTTCTTAGAGCCTTCTACCGTGCCATATATTTCCCTACAGATAAATCTAATACTGTACAAACCTACTTAAACTGGAGACAGAAACACCTTGCAGTAAGACCCTACATAGACAGTAATAAACTTGCCAACGTCAGAAGAAACATTATAAAAAAAAAAAATACTAACTGAAGTAGAGATTGACCAAATTAAGCAAGCAGTAAAGGATAAAAAGAATGAAACTGCAGCTAAAGAAGATACTACAGAGGAAATAATTATAAACCAGCCCAAGGCTGATGAAAATACAGTAATAATTGAAAGAGTTAAGGTAACTGATAGGCAAAATAAAATACTCTCTGAACCAACCATAAACACTAAGGCAGGTGAAAATCAAATAGATGAAGGAAGTCATACAGAAATCGACGCAACAGAACTACATGATCTAAAAAATCAAATCATGATTGAATGGCTGAAAATTAAAGAAACTAGTATGAATGAACGCGACACTCTGCCCAAAATTCGCAATTCTAACCAAAACCTGAAAATAATTGGTAAAATCCGCCTTGCACTTAAGGATATAATTTCAGCTAATGATGTTGATATTACAGATCTCAACCACCTGTACTATGCATCCGCAAGAATCTCAACGATTCTATGTGGTGAAAAGATTAGAAAAAGACAACACTCCCACAAAATGCCTTCTTGGCAAGAACGCATTCAACACCAAATTAAGCTGCTTAGATCTGACATAGAATGTTTGAAAAACCTTAAATTTGACAAGAGTATCAAACCTACAAAGACCCAAAAACTAAAGAAAAAATATAACATGAAAACCATAGTTGACATTGATGCCACCATAGAAACCATCAATCAAAAGGTATGTGCTAAAGCTGCCCGCATAGCAAGGTATGAAAAGCGTGTTAAATTCTTCCGAGATAATAACATGTTCAAAAATAACCCCAAAAATTTCTACAGGAAGATAGGGAAAACACCAGTAACAATAAAGTCTGTCCCATCAAAAGAAGAAGTGCAAGAATTTTGGAATAAAATCTGGGCAGAAGATAAAACACACAATGAAAAGGCCCCTTGGATTGATAGAATAGCTACAGACCTAGACTCCTTAGAGGAGCAAAAGTGGGAGGGGGTCAGGGTAGAAGATATAAGATCTGCTCTCAGGAGGTCAAGCAAATGGAAGTCTCCAGGAAAGGATAAAATTCCTAACTTCTGGCTGAATGCCTTCCCAGAAAGCCATGAACTGCTAACAAAACTTTACAACGATGTTTTGCAAAATCCTAGTTTGATGCCCTCTTGGCTAGTTAATGGTTTAACATTCCTGCTTCCAAAAAATGAGGAAACAAACGAACCAAAAAATTATCGCCCCATAACCTGCTTAACAACAATGTATAAGACGCTAACATCTGTCCTAACCGAGTACACCTATAGTTTTTTAATAGAAAGTAGCATATTCCCTAATGAGCAAAAGGGATGTAAACGTGGATCTTATGGTTGTAAAGATCAGCTACTCATCAATAAGATGATCTTAGAAGATTGTCACAAGCGACACAACAACTTGTCAATAGCCTGGATAGACTATAAAAAGGCCTTTGATAGCCTACCACATAGCTGGATTAGGAAATGTCTGGAAATGTATAAAATAGCTCCTACTCTGCGAAACTTTTTATCTGTAAGTATGAGATCATGGAGAACCACACTGATGTTGAACAATGACAATGAATCTCTAAATGCTGGAGATGTAAGAATTTCATGTGGCATTTTCCAGGGTGACTCACTATCACCACTCCTCTTCTGTCTAGCCCTAATACCGCTCTCAAAATTGCTCAATGATGCACAGTATGGTTATAAAATATTTGATAAAAATATAAATCATCTCATTTACATGGATGATTTAAAGCTCTTTGCAAAAAATGACCAACAACTCAAAGGCCTACTAGCGATTGTTAAACAATTCAGTGATGACATCAGGATGCAATTTGGCCTTGATAAATGTGCAAAAGCTATCTTTATCAAAGGAAAAATGACAAATACATCTAATGTGAACCTTGACCAGCAAAATGTCATAAAAGAGTTAGAACCAGCGGAGAGCTACAAATACCTAGGGGTAATTGAAGGGGACAATATCAAGCACTCAGTGATGAGGGAAAGGATCAGAAGAGAATGTTATCGCAGGGTGAGAGCAATACTGAAGACAGAGCTGAACGCGAGAAACAGGATCGAAGCGATCAATGCTCTAGCCATACCAGTCGTGACTTACAGTTTCAACATCGTTAACTGGTCAATTACTGAAATATGTAATGTTGACAGAAAAATACGAAAACTGTTGACAATGCATAGAATGCACCACCCTAAGGCAGATATAGAACGTCTTTATCTGCCAAGAAAAGAGGGAGGTCGAGGACTACTACAGCTGGCATTATCAATGAAGGTAGCCACAATTGGCCTAGACACCTATATGAAAAACTCTGAGGACTGGATGCTAAAACTTGTCTTAAAATATGAAAGCAAGAAAGCATCTTACTCAGTAACAAAACAGGCAAAGGAATATCTAAGTGAATTCCAATTGCAACAAATTCAAGAATTAGACGAACTAGAAACTCCTACAGAAAAAGCTAAGCGCTTGAAAACCCGTGCTAAAATTGCTGCCTTAGCTATTATGACTGAAAAATAGCATGGAAAACCTCTCAATGGCAAATACCCAAAGAGAGCGAATAATGCAGATATTGACAAAGCCCTTACCCACCAATGGTTAATGGCCTCTGGATTGAAATCAGAAACAGAGGGGTTTATCATAGCAGCCCAAGATCAATGCCTACCTACAAAGAACTACCAGGCCAACATATTAAAGAACGGCAGCTCCCCATTATGTCGTATATGCCAACAACAAATTGAGACCATCGATCATGTTGTCTCCATGTGCAGTCTGCTTGCGCCTACAGAGTATCTCAACAGGCATGATAGAGCTGCACAATATATTCACTGGGTAATATGCAAAAACCTGGACTTGCCCCATGATAAAAACTGGTGGGAACACAAACCACCCCCAGTACTTGAAAATGATCACATTGCACTCCTCTGGAACTTCACCATTCAAACTGACAGAAAGATAGACGCAAATAGGCCAGACATCATACTGAAAGACTTCAGACAAAAATCATGCCTCCTCATTGATATGACTGTCCCAATTGATATAAACGTATCTGTCAAGACCTACCAAAAACTGAGCAAATATAAAGATCTTGAAATAGAAATTAGCAAAATGTGGAATCTGAAGACGAAAACTATACCTATTGTCATAGGTGCCCTGGGAATGACAGCGAAACGGGCTGATTACTACCTAGCTCAGATACCAGGAAACCCCAAAATGGCTGAAGTCCAAAAGATAGTGCTCATGGGAACTGCCCATATCCTACGTAAAATACTGTCTATGTGATCTCAAATTTTAAAGCAAACATAATTTTCTTATGGTTTCTTAAACATTCACTTGAACAAAACTGTACAAATCCAAATATATGGTACCCTAGGCATAACACCTACATGAACTTCTAACTTGTTGTCTCTTGAGGTCTCTGGGTGAGACTTGGATCCAACTTGTACAAATGCAAAACAAAAGTCAAACATAAAATAATAATAATAATAATAAAAAGCAAACAAGTAGCCAAAATAAAATCCCAACAGTGTCTGAAAAGCTTAGGTTTCAAAGCAGAGACTGAAACATTTTTAATTCCAACACGGAATGGGACCCTCTCTACCAGAAACCAGGAAAAACACACAATGAAGAAAAATATAAATAACTCCAGAATAGTGGTGATGGGGAAAAAACAACAAACCATATTGTCTGTGGCCACCCAGTCCTGGTTAAAAAGGAATATATCTACAGACATGACAGAGTTGCGACTTATATAGACTGGAAGGCATGAACACACTATGGAATGACAGCAGAAAATAGATTGTATATGCACATCATGAAAATGGTCTCAATGCAACCATATTTTGAGATATGCCAGAATATGACTTGAGATATGACTTCAAGACCAATGAAATGGGTATAGTTGTCAGAGATCAATAACAAAAAAAATCACTGTCCTTTAATCGATGTATCAACCTCAGCAGATGTCAATGTATTTCTAAAAGAAACGGAGAAAGTCTCAAAATACAAAGATCTGATTAGGGATGTAAATATTTTGGAACCTCAGAACAGAAACCATCCATATAGTAATAGGTGTATTAGGTATGATTAAAAAATATTTTAAAAATACATAACCATATCACCAGGACTTTTGAATGTATATAGCATACAGAAAATAGCCCTACTAGGCACTGCCCACATCCTAATTAAAGCACTATCAATACAATGACACGAAGACCACCAAAACAAACTGCAACACATGCCCAAGGGACACCGTGCTTAGCTCTGTAGTATAATGAAAGCACGTGATAAAAATACGACTACTGAATAATAATAGTAAGACGGACCCTTTTCATGATGTCACTACTCAAACGAAAGACAAAACCAGAAAAGAGTGGTGGGCAGAACACCAAGACGACAATGAAATGATATACGAACACTACGATGCTACATTCCCTAAAAACTACAGGAATAAATTAATACAATAAAATGAAGAATCTCACCATGTGTCACACAGGCTCGATAGCTAAGAGATCATAACTTCCACTGCACAAACGGCACACAATACAAACCCTAACATAACAGAGGACTCACACCAAGCTTCATAACAAAATATACTAATGCAATGCAATGCTCCCCAAACAAAAGCAAAGGCTGCACACACTTCACCAGCGCAAAAATGCAGCATGTGATGCAATAGAATGTTACTTGAATCTACCAGATGTTGAATAATAATAGTGATCATGATGATGGTGATGAACATTACGTTAACTCAGTTTATGAGCGACAAGTGTCTGCTCAGAAATTCTGGTGGTAACAGCGAAAATTAAGCTGGACCTTTCGGGGAAAGCCTCTCACTTGGCATTTGTTCAGTACAGATGCAAAGTGACCACTACCGTTATACTAATACAACATCAGCCGATAAAAGAGTAAGGATGGTGAGTTGACAACCGAAGAAAGCAGAATAGTGATGCAGTGCTACCTAGAAATTGAACCTCAACAAAGGGGTTAGAGAGAATGGATCTTAACACTTTCGGTATGTTTAAAGTGACTGAGCAGAGACTAATGGACCAAGCTAATGCTATTATGAAAAGAAAATGGATGACAAAATGCCAGGTGGAAGACAACACAAGGAAATTGGAAAATAAAGGCCAGACAGCGGAAAACCTAAACAACATAAGAGATAGAGTTCAAACCAAAGAAGAAACTAAACGAAAAATGTAATACAAGCACTGCCAATCAGGCAAGGGCAACTGGTGCCATCGACTTAAGTGGGGAAACTCAGAAGATTTTCGATAAGTTGCGGGAAGTAATGAGTAAAGAAGAAACAAATTATTAGAAGCATTAGAGGGTACCAACATAATGAATCTACTAGATAAGATTAGGAAAATAGATTTTGCTTTCAGTACGATATATACTAAAATATGTGACACTAACGTATTGATATATGCCAGAGGGTTTGCACATTACTTGCAGACTAGTAATTCTCGAGGGACGAAAAGGAAGGAGCAGATGTGGAAATGGAGATTAAAAAATAAAAAAAAAAAACATTAAAACAAGATCCGAGTGGAATAGAAGCCTAGAAGCTCAACAAGTTAGGAAACATAAGATTTAAATATTCTCTTGAGAAAAATCCTTAGTCAAAGATGTTTGGGATATTCATGAAAGATCTGAAACAGCATACCTTAGCAGCAACAAGTTCCCTTTCCAGATATTAGTAAAGAAAAATCAGTATCAAGAGAACATGCTGTTTGAGAAGGACCAGCGGAGAACGTTTCATAGCCAAATGAAGTGTAGAAGAAACTAGTGATGATTAGAAACACATGCAGAAGGAGCTAGGACATTCTGGAGTAATATTTGGCTTCAATCACTTAATCACGATGGAAATGCAGCATAGTTAAAGAAAGTGAAGTAAGATGTGGTTTGTGATAATAAGCTAGATCGAAAAGCATTTAGTACATTAATGAATAAAGTATTAGGTAGAAGGCCTAAGAGTAAGGATCCAGGACCCGGTTAAGTTGAAGGGTATTGTCTGGACGACTACAGGGAGAATAGTACCCTTTACCAAAGTCAGATTCAATGCAATATAGCCACTAATTATAGGCCAATCATTTGCTTCCCACTAGTGTGTAAGCTGTTAATAGTTATGCTCTCGGAAAGCATTTACGAGCACCTTGGCAGCCAGAAGGCGCTGCCAGAAGAGAAATATTGCTCAATCAATAAATCAATAATAATAATAATAATAATAATAATAATAATAATAATGATAATAATAATAATAATAATAATAATAATAATAATAATAATAATAATAATAATAATAATAATAATAGTGAAACAACTTGATAAAAATATCACGAGCACTGGAAACGTTTTAAGACGAATATATAATAGCGAAGAATGTCTATATTCGGTGAATAAAGGGGAAAAAGCGAAAGTACCGACTTTGCTTTACCACCTTATATTATTTCTCAATAAAATCTTCTGACGAAACTTGACGTAAGTTGAATACATTTTTGCAGGAGTTAGAAGACAAACGGCTTCAAAGCGTGGAAACTATAGATGTCAGAAAAGGTTTCAATTTTCAGATTTTTATGATGTCATTAAACACAGGATAAACTTCACTAAATTTTGAAATAATCACTTCTTTTGACTAGGCCTGAGACTTCTGTCATACGTCAGGATTTACAAACATAGAAATTATAACAGTCTCCAGACAAAATTACTTCTGTGGATGGATAACGTATGAGAGTATCATCGATTTCCTTCTACTTTTCGTTAAAATTTGTGCATTATAATATTGATTATGTCTAAGAGTTTCATTCTGAGACTAGCATTTTATTAGAGATGCATGGATGCTACATAAGACGATTATTATATCAAGTCATGTTTCGAGTATTAATTGAAAGTAACAGATATTGAAATCTTGAAGCGCAGAGTAATGTTTATAGAAGTTCTGGATCATTGCTTTGAGAATATTAATATTGATATTACTAGTGTATCCAAGAATAGTATACCTCCTACTTATTTCAAATTTACTTGCCACTTGTATGCGAAAACTTCATTGTAAGAAAGGCATGTTATTAAATACTAGAACTGGTCGTAAAGTTCTAAGAAGATCTGAACATATTCAAACTTACGAACATACATTCATTCCTACTAAATTCCCCAAATATTGGACATGTCACCTTCAAGTGCACATTTTCCATGAATTCGTCTTTAATAGTATTGTCAGTTAACAATGGTTTCAGAAATATATCAGTCATTCCTTTGCAGCTAATCGTCACACTGGTTGAAACAATCGATGAGCTTTAGAATTCTATACGTTTCGACAACTTACCATCTGATATCAAATCCCGAGAATGTAACATTTTCTGTTATGATGGAAAAATTACCAATATCCTTATTCTCTACCGGCTCTTGGTGCCCTTACTGAATCGGGTGCAACATAAGCCCTACTAAAATGCATAAACACTCACAAAACTCTTATGCATAGACAAAATTAGTGTTCTGGCTTTTTGAGAATTTGGTGTATGATATTTTATTAGCCTTTCTACCAAAAATACAATGTTATCTATTCTTGAAAATATCGGTGATTATACATAGACATCTCCAATTAAACGTGGAGCTAATCAATAACTTTCCACTCAAACACTCGCAGGTCTTGCTTATTCCTTTAGTGATGCGTTAATTTTACGAATGTATAGGTTCAATTCAATAAAATAATTAGTCTCATTATCTCATTAAAATTACCTATGACATTCATAATTATATTTCAGGTGAATCAGAATTCCAGTTATTTCATCCTAATAGATGATTATTCGTGCTTATAGATATGTGTACATGTAACATAGACACACACACACACACACACCTGCTCGCTCGCACGCACACACACAGGCACACTCATACACACACACACACATACACACACACACACGCATATATATATATATATATATATATATATATATATATATATATATATATATATATATATATATATATATATATATAAATATAAATGCTAGCATCAAAGTATATAATTCAGTTATTTCACGGAACAACCATGAATTTCACGAGCTACCTGGCTGAATCAGTTAAAGTGTATAAAATTATTACATTCTACAATGGAATATTTTATGCTCTTTAACTGATTCAACCAGGTAATTCATGAAATACCTAGTTATTCCATTAATAACTGAATTATATGCTTTGAAAGTAATATATATATATAATAATAAATGCCAAAGCAAATGTTAGTGTGTCAGTCTGTCACACATTTTTAACTTTACTCTTCCGACCCCCTCACCCACTATTTAATGACACTTCTACTATTCCACATGTTTAACCCTCTGTCATTATCCAATGATTCATCTAAAATTCTTCATTCTTGGTGTTTTCTTAATTAAAAAATTTTGAAAGACATATTTCCATTAATATTAAGTTTCCAAAACAAACAGCGTGAAAAAAATCTTTCTCTGAATATTATAGCTGTATCAAGTAATTTAGCCATAACAAGTGCTTCATAACGTTCAGAACTGAAATACATATTGAAATCATTCTCCCAAACAATATTACTTCTCATAGCTCTCTATCATAAAAATGTTTGAAACATAGTATTTTTCACATATTTTAAAATTTGTCGGACCTATTTTCATGCCGTCGGCCATCGGAGATATGGAATCTTAGCACACTCTGACTGCATGAAAATAGCTTAAAATAATTTTATTATTATCTTAAAGCACTGCTAAAAAGAATCTACTAAATTACAAACATATTTATGGTCAAATACGTTTAGAGCAATTCTAAACCATAAAAATCGCACTTTAAAATAGTGTTTAGCCACAGTGGTGTAATTTTCCTTCAAACTACGAACGGGATTTTAAATAGTTACCAGCTACTACAAATAATTCTTTGTACGAAAAGTAAGGCCCTACGTACATCAAATCATCCTTCATCAAAGTGGCGGCAGCAGAATTGTCGCTGAACTTTTAAAAGGTAAGTTTATTGTTGCCTACGGCCAGCTATATGTTAGTTGTTCAAGGGGTAGGGAAACATATTGCTCAAGTTCAATAAAATGTAAAATGTGCTCAATAAAGAGCTCTCCACAGAAGCTAGCTTAAAAGACTAGTATATATATATATATATATATATATATATATATATATATATATATATATATATATATATATATATATATATATATATGGCGATAACTAATAATTTCCAGTACCGCTGCCGTAGTCTCCTTTAGAGAGACTTAGAAATATTAATAACTCTATTTCTGAAAACCAGTGGATAGATTCCACTGAAATTAGATAAATAACCTTCGAACAGACAGTCAGTAGCGCCGCCTGGCTGGAGCTTGGCTGCTCTACATTGACAAGGTGCAACACCCTGAAACTAGTCTGCAGATGCCAAACCAGCAAGGGGAAACTGCTGACCTCCCCTGTTCTAAGGTTATAAAGGACACATGTTTCGTGTGTCACATAGCTAGCTAGAGGCGATGGCTTCTTGGAACTAATTCACGGCAGCTTTCGTCCTAATTTTGGGACTGCCATGTTGGCTTGGCGATAACTATTAATTTCCAGTACCGCTGCCGTAGTCTCCTTTAGAGAGACTTAGAAATATTAATAACTCTCTCTCTTTCTCTCTCTCTCTCTCTCTCTCTCTCTCTCTGTATATATATATATATATTAATAATAATAATAATAACGAGATCAGACAGAGATTTGTATATCCAGTTTTATTCTGCACTCAATTACTTTTTCTATTTATGCACATACAAATGTTTCTGCTGCAATTTTGTGCACACTGCAACATTTTGGATTTTGGTCTGCATTTAGTGTTAACTGACGCTTCTTCATGGTGCAATAAACAGCGCTGCAAAACCCATCTGAACTAATTACGAGTCCAACCAAAATATTTCCTACATGGTGTTAGTATTTTAAAAGTAGCCTGAATTCCGACCTTTTCAAATTTATTGATAAGGAAACAAGTGACTAGCTGCCTAAGAGTGAGTCAGTATTGAGCAAATGAATTTTATCCTTCGAGTAGTTCATAGTACTATATTTTGTATCAGGTTTCTATGCAAAGCCAGAAATCCGGGATCTGGAATTATCTTGTTATTTTTACTGGTTTATTTTGTCTTCGTCTTCGCTCCTTGTGCTATGTGAACATTTATTGTGGTTTAGAGTCAGGATTTGACTGCTATTATTCAGCGTGGCGGTATCTCTTAGATACCCTATATTATAATTTTAAATAATTATTACCTTTGATGGTTTTTATTCCCATGCTGGCTACTTGATAAAATCAATATTTTAAATATCGATCTTATCCTTATTTATATATATATATATATATATATATATATATATATGTATGTGTGTGTGTGTGTATGTATGTGTGTGTGTGTGTGTGTGTGTGTGTGTGTATTGAGAGATAAGGATAAGGAAATAATTACATTTTCAAACGCAGGATAATGCTAATAATATATCCATAATTTGCAGAAAAATCTGTCGGTGGTCATCCATGAGACTCGAACGGACATCCCTGTTATTGCGCTTAAAGTGCGTTGACATCAATCTAAACTGCACAGCGATAAATTCTTGGACCATTTTGGGATATATAAATCTACCTTTATAAGACGTATCGTACGTTACATTCAGCTTACGTTGAAAGTCAACAAAGTTTGCTTTTACAAGTGTTGAGATGTAATGAAAGATACAAATTAAGAAATAATTTTATATATATATTACTAAGAATGTACATTAGCACCACCATTTCTAGAAATAAGAGTCAAAATAATTCTTAGCCACGAAGAGAACATTTCTATTCATTGACAAGGGAGATACCCTCCCTACAGCAAGCGAAGATTTCGGATACAACAAAACGTCATCAGTGAGCCTACTCCGTTGCTTATGTGTGAGATCGACTTAGTGGCTTATATATATATATACATATATATATATACAAATACATACACACTCACACACTTATATTCCAAAACACTGCATTACATGCGAAAAACTGTACGCCACGGAAAAAAGAACCCAAGATAAGAGAAACTGCAAAAAAACATCTTTTCTTTACTTCCGTCTTTCTTCCTTTTTCTCTCTCAGTATGACTAAAATTTAGTGCTCCACATTTTTTTATATTTTTCTCCTATCATATTCGATATTGTTCAATTTTGTGAACATTTCATCGTTTAAACATGTTCATCACATTTGTTGTATTGTTCGCATAATTTTAGATATTATTGAATTTTGTGAATATTTAATAGTTTAAAGATGTTTTGCCGTTCAAGATTTTAAATTTTCCAAATTCCATACGCTTATATAATTGATGAACACATAATTGTTGACACTAGTTTGATATATATATATAACGAAATTGATTTAAAAACAAATGCAATACAAGGTTTTCAACAATAAATTATTCTATATTATTCCAGCGTTGAAATACGCCTTTCTTTATATACATACATACATCCAGTCATACTGTCTCTTAAGACAGTAAAACATTCCTTCAATATACACAAGAGAAAAAGGCCAGGTCAGTTCCTTCTCAATTTTATTCGATTGTCAAAGAATATGTATAAGAAAAAATGTATATGTATTTTTCCATATGTGTATTTTCATACACTGTTTTTAACACTGTTTTTAACAATTTCACCTTAATATCAGAGAATGTGTGAGAATCAGTATGTAACACTACAAAGTTCATACAAAGCTTTATACTTTAAATATATTTTATCATCAAAGAATGTATATATGCATTTTAATACTCAAACTGTTTTTTAACATTTTTTATTATTCTCAAAGACTTTTGATAATCTTTTTCTAAAAAAGTGAAACCGGTTAAGTAAATAAATATTTTTAAAAAACAAGTGCATTTTCAAACCTTCTTTCATATATATATATATATATATATATATATATATATATATATATATATATATATATATATATATATATATACAGAAATGTATAGAAAATGTATAGAAGCAGACATTCCTTGATTATTTAATGAATCCAATTAGTGGCTAGTAGCCACGTTAATAACTCACACTTTTTCGATGCAGCCGATTACATAGGAAAAAAAAATTTAAGTAAATGAGTAGTTCTGTGTTCATCGACATTGGTAGAACAAATAAGAAAAATAAAGATAGCACTGCAGGGCCTCTTAATGAATCATAATGAGAGACTTTCGAAACATACACACATAAAAATATATACGA
>NC_142946.1:18959552-18969552 GCF_046866305.1 Octopus bimaculoides | reverse complement strand
AAACTAGCTAACATAAGAAGATATATTCTAAAAGCAAAAAAAATATCAGAAATAGAAATAGAACATTTGAAAGAAAAAAATACATCAGGAAAATCTAGATAGTAGTCACACAGCAATGCCAAATAATAATATAAACACTGAGATAGCAAAACACGAGGACAAACGTAACATGCCCGGCAAAAACGAAGTAAACAAAAAACAACAAACCCAGACCGTAGAGATGTTTAATAGTGTACAAAAAGCACCAATCCAGAACACCACAGACAAACATATGAATGAAAAGGAAGGCAAAACAAATATAAAGCCTGGAAATAACGAAGGGAAACCTAATAATTACGATACTATGAAAATGAAAATAACCGAAGAACTGAAAACCACAGATCTTAGAATGGACCACAGATTATATCTCCCAAAAATCAAAATAGACAATAAAACAACATCAATAATAAATAGCATAAACCTGGCCGTCACGGAACTAACAACCACAGAAACAACAGGCAATATCACTGAGCTAAATGACATGATATATGCGGCAGCCACTGCAGCCACAAAAGAAGCAGGATACTCACTCAAACCCATCCGAACAGGAGTTCTACCACCCAAAGAGACCTTGTGGATAAATAACATCCAGAACAAAATTAAAAAAAAGAGAAAAGATTTATCGATTCTCAACGAAATTAGTAAACAATCAACACTACTAAGTAACAAGAAGAAAACAAAAATACTGTACAAATACAGCATTACAGAAAAAGACTTACCTGAGGCAAAAGAAAAACTAAAGCAAGACATCCTTGCCAAAGCACAGAGGATCCGCCGGTATGAGAAACGCCAACGTTTCTTTGAACAAAACAAACAGTTCAAATCCAACCCCAAAAAACTCTACCAAGAACTGGGTAAAAATAAAATAGACATTACTTCAGCACCAACAGCAGAAGAACTAGAGAAATTCTGGAAACAAATATGGTCGGTGAAGCAACAACCCCAAAAAAGGACCATTAAAACAACGAACTTAGCACCTGAGCAACTCTGGGCCCCTATAACAACTGAGGAGGTCACCCAGACACTGCAAAGACTAAGCAACTGGAAAGCACCTGGACACGACAAGATCCCCAATTTCTGGTTAAAACACCTGCCAGCAATGCATAAAAAGCTGGCAGAAAACTTTAACAACATAATAGCAGATCTAGAAACAATGCCTGAATGGCTCACAAAAGGGAAAACCATCTTAATCCCCAAATCCACGGAAACGGAGAAACCACAAAACTATAGACCTATAACCTGTCTCCCTACGATCTACAAAGCCTTTACTGCAATAATATCGCAGAGAGTGAGTAAACACCTGGAAAATAACAACCTGTTTCCAGAAGAGCAGAAGGGATGCTGCAAGGGCTCATACGGCTGTAAAGATCAATTATTGATCAATAAAGCCATAACTGAAGACAGCCGCAGAAAGAAGAAAGGCCTCAGTATGGCCTGGGTGGATTACCAAAAGGCTTTCGACAGTGTTCCCCACACGTGGATTCTGGAAACACTAGCCATAAACAAGGTGGCACCAATTATCATAAAATACATAGAGCACTCAATGAACAAATGGCAGACAGTGCTACAGCTCCAAACAAAAGAGGGACTTGTGAAAACGAAAGCCATCCCCATTAGAAGAGGAATATTCCAGGGAGACACGCTCTCTCCACTCCTGTTCTGCCTGGCACTCACACCTTTAACAGAATTGCTAAATAGAACTGGATGCGGTTACAAATGCTACGGAAAAACAGTCAGCCACCTTCTATATATGGATGACCTAAAATCATATGCTAAAAACAACAAAGAGCTAGAAACACTACTACAGACAGTACACGGCTTTACCAAGGAAATAGAAATGAAATTCGGATTAGAAAAATGTGCCAAAGCAACCCTGAAAAGAGGAAAATTAGTTAAAAGTAGCAATATAACACTAGATAAAGCCAATGAAATAAGAGAACTAGACGAAAGCCAACCATATAAGTATTTAGGAGTCAATGAACTAGATAGGATACAACATACACAAATGAAAGAAAAAATAAAGAAAGAGTACTATAGACGAGTTAGATCACTACTAAAAACAGAGCTCAATGCTAAAAACAAGATAATGGGTATCAACACTTTAGCTGTCCCAGTTATAAGCTACAGCTACAACATCCTTAACTGGACACTAAACGAACTATGTAAAATAGACAGGAAAACAAGAAAAATAATGACAGGATATAGGATGCACCACCCAAAATCTGACATAGAAAGGCTATATATACAACGCACAGAAGGTGGCAGGGGTCTTATACAGCTAGAAAACTATTATAAAATAACCACCATAGGACTGCAAAAATACCTACTCCAGAAGCAAGGGAAACTAATACAAATAGCCACAAAACACGAGCAAAACAAAAAACTGTTTTCAGTATTTAAGGAAGCTGACAAATACAAACAAGAAATCAATCTACCTAACAAATACGAAGAAGAAGAAGAAGAAACAACAAAAGCTATAAAACAAATGAGATCCAGACTAAAACTAGAACAGCAACGGACCATGATAAAACGATGGCAAGAAAAGCCCCTACATGGTAAATACTGGGCTAAACTAAATGCGAAAGAAATAGACAGAGAAAAATCCCAGCAATGGCTGAGAAGCTCAGGACTCAAAGCAGAGACTGAAGGATTTTTAATTGCTGCACAAGACCAAAGCCTCCCCACCAGAAATTACCAAAAACACATAATGAAAAGAAATATAACAAGTAACTGTAGAATATGTGGAGATCGACAAGAAACAATAAATCATATTATCTCTGGCTGCCCAGTCCTGGCTAAGAAGGAATATATTCACAGACACGACAGAGCTGGGACCTATATACACTGGAAGCTATGCCAACATTATGGAATAGCAACAGAAAAAAGATGGTATAAACACACGCCAGAAAAGGTCACAGAAAACGAGAAAGCAACCATACTCTGGGATATGCCAATACACACAGATAGAGAAATTAAGGCAAATAGACCAGATATAGTTGTCAAAGATCATGAAGGAAAAAAATGCCTTCTAATTAATGTTTCAATACCAGCAGATGACACCGTTTCTCTAAAAGAAATGGAAAAACTTTCAAAATACAAAGACCTGGAAATAGAGATAACTCGAATGTGGAATCTAAAAACAGAAACAATTCCTATCATAGTAGGTGCCTTAGGTATAATAAAAAAATATTCAGACAAATACATAACAAAAATAGCAGGACTTACAAATATATATAACATACAGAAAATTGCACTACTGGGTACTGCACACATTCTACGCAAAACACTTTCAATACAGTAAACATAAGAGCACCACAGCAAACCACAGCACATACCCAAGGCGCACAGAGCTGCGCTCGGTAGTGAAGTGAAAGCACGTTATAAAAATAAAACTACTGAATAATAATAATAATAATAATAATAATAATAATAATAATAATAATAATAATAATAATAATAATAATAATAATAATAAGAAGAAGAAGAAGAAGAAGAAGAAGAAGAAGAACAACAACAACAACAAGAAGAAGAACAAGAAGAAGAAGAAGAACAACAACAACAACAACAAGAAGAAGAAGAACAAGAAGAAGAAGAAGAACAAGAAGAAGAAGAAGAAGAAGAAGAAGACTTAGCTGAGGCAAAAGAAAAGCTAAAGCAAGACATCCTTGCCAAAGCACAAAGGATCCGCCGGTATGAGAAACGCCAACGTTTCTTTGAACAAAACAAAGAGTTCAAATCCAAGCCCCCAAAACTCTACCAAGAACTGGGTAAAAATAAAATAGACATTACTTCAGCACCAACAACAGAAGAACTAGAGACATTCTGGAAACAAATATGGTCGGTGAAGCAACAACTCCAGAAAAGGACCATTAATACAACGAACTTAGCACCTGAGCAACTCTGAGCCCCTATAACAACTGAAGAGGTCACCCAGACACTGCAAAGACTAAGCAACTGGAAGGCACCTGGACACGACAAGATCCCCAATGTCTGGTTAAAACACCTGCCAGGAATGCATAAAAAGCTAGCAAAATCTTTAAAAACATACTAGCAGATCCAGAGACAATGCCTGAATGGCTCACAAAAGGGAAAACCATCTTAATCCCCAAATCCACGGAAACGGAGAAACCACAAAACTATAGACCTATAACCTGTCTCCCTACGATCTAAAAGCCTTTAGTGCAATAATATCGCAGAGATTGAGTAAACACCTGGAAAATAACAACCTGTTTCCAGAAGAGCAGAAGGGATGCTGCAAGGGCTCATACGGCTGTAAAGATCAATTATTGATCAATAAAGCCATAACTGAAGACAGCCGCAGAAAGAAGAAAGGCCTCAGTATGGCCTGGGTGGACTACCAAAAGGCTTTCGACAGTGTTCCCCACACGTGGATTCTGGAAACACTAGCCATAAACAAGGTGGCACCAATTATCATAAAATACATAGAACACTCAATGAACAAATGGCAGACTGTGCTACAGCTCCAAACAAAAGAGGGACTTGTGAAAACGAAAGCCATCCCCATTAGAAGAGGAATATTCCAGGGAGACACGCTCTCTCCACTCCTGTTCTGCCTGGCACTCACACCTTTAACAGAATTGCTAAATAGAACTGGATGCGGTTACAAATGCTACGGAAAAACAGTCAGCCACCTTCTATATATGGATGACCTAAAATCATATGCTAAAAACAACAAAGAGCTAGAAACACTACTACATACAGTACACGGCTTTACCAAGGAAATAGATATGAAATTCGGATTAGAAAAATGTGCCAAAGCAACCCTGAAAAGAGGAAAATTAGTTAAAAGTAGCAATATAACACTAGATAAAGCCAATGAAATAAGAGAACTAGACGAAAGCCAACCGTATAAGTATTTAGGAGTCAATGAACTAGATAGGATACAACATACACAAATGAAAGAAAAAATAAAGAAAGAGTACTATAGACGAGTTAGATCAATACTAAAAACAGAGCTCAATGCTAAAAACAAGATAATGGGTATCAACACTTTAGCTGTCCCAGTTATAAGCTACAGCTACAACATCCTTAACTGGACGCTAAACGAATTATGTAAAATAGACAGGAAAACAAGAAAAATAATGACAGGATATAGGATGCACCACCCAAAATCTGACATAGAAAGGCTATATATACAACGCACAGAAGGTGGCAGGTTTCTTATACAGCTAGAAAACTATTATAAAATAACCACCATAGGACTGCAAAAATACCTACTCCAGAAGCAAGGGAAACTAATACAAATAGCCACAAAACACGAGCAAAACAAAAAACTGTCTTCAGTATTTAAGGAAGCTGACAAATACAAACAAGAAATCAATCTACCTAACAAATACGTATAAAAAGAAGAAGAAGAAGAAGAAGAAGAAGAAGAAGAAGAAGAAGAAGAAGAAGAAGAAGAAGAAGAAGAAGAAGAAGAAGAAGAAGAAGAAGAAGAAAACGAAGAAGAAGAAGAAGAAGAAGAAGAAGAAGAAAAAGAAGAAGAAAAAGAAGAAGAAGAAGCCATAAAACAATTGAAATCCAAACTAAAACAGCAACGGACCATGATAAAACGGTGGCAAGAAAAGCCCCTACAGGGTAAATACTGGGCTAAACTAAATGCGAAAGAAATAGACAGAGAAAAATCCCAGCAATGGCTGAGAAGCTCAGGACTCAAAGCAGAGACTGAAGGATTTTTAATTGCTGTACAAGACCAGAGCCTCCCCACCAGAAATTGCCAAAAAACACATAATGAAAAGAAATATAACAAGTAACTATAGAATATGTGGAGATGGACAAGAAACAATAAATCATATTATGTCTCGCTGCCCAGTCCTGGCTAAGACACGACAGAGCTGGGACCTATATACACTGGAAGCTATGCCAACATTATGGAATAACAACAGAAAAAAGATGGTATAAACACACGCCAGAAAAGGTCACAGAAGACGAGAAAGCAATCATGCTGTGGGATATGCCAATACACACAGATAGAGAAATTAAGGCAAATAGACCAGATATAGTTGTCAAAGATCATGAAGAAAAAAGTTGCTTTCTAATTGATGTATCAATACCAGCAGATGATACCGTTTCTCTAAAAGAAATGGAAACACTTTCAAAATACAAAGACCTGGAAATAGAGATAACTCGAATGTGGAGTCTAAAAACAGACACAATTCCTATCATAGTAGGTGCCTTAGGTATAATAAAAAAATATTCAGACAAATACATAACAAAAACACCAGGACTTACAAATATATATAACATATAGAAAATTGCACTACTGGGTACTGCACACATTCTACGCAAAACACATTCAATACAGTAAACATAAGAGCACCACAGCAAACCACAGCACATACCCAAGGCGCACAGAGCTGGGCTCGGTAGTGAAGTGAAAGCACGTTATAAAAATAAAACTACTGAACAATAATAATAATAATGATAACAATAATAATGATAATAAGGGTCGGATAGTATTTACATTGGAGTACGCTCATCTGATGGTAAACTTTTGCACCTCATTTTCTTATTTGTTAAATCAAACTTCAAGAATTTACAAAACATTTGATATAATACTCTTGCTCAACTGCTTTTAAAAGGTATTCATGCCTTTTGAAAGGTATTCATACAACCTCACAATTTTGAGGTATAGTGTAGACACATGTACGTTTTTGACTCTGTATTAATACTTGAAAACATTATTGGCTTAAAGGTATTTTGCTGCAAGGTATAAAAAGCCATCCGTTATCTCCGACATTTTGACTGTGCAATATTAGAACCCACTGCAAATTTGGGCAAATTAAAAGAAATTTTCGAAAATTTTGTGTATAATTTGAAATTCCATTTTTTTTTTTTTTATTAGGGTAAAACGTATTTGTACTGACATGCGAGATTTCTGCAAACATTCAAAATCTCATTTATGAAATTGTGTCCCTCCTTATCCAAAATTATACTGTCAAGTTCGTATCCGTAATTGAGTTTTCAATTGACAAGTAATACTTCATAAGATTGTTACGTAAAACTATATCACAAGTTGAAATATTCTCATCCCTGTATATTATTATAATAGCATTCCTCCTCATCTGCCATTTTCATGACATTAGAATCATAGTTACGTGCATAACGGAGAGCTTCTCGCTGGAAGTTTGTCAGGTTATTCCAGATATTATTGACATTCGTTATAGGGCTGTCCTACAACATGGAAGAAATTTCAGCAGTGCTTCTAAATGTGTCTTCCGAAATTCATCTAAGTAGCAATTTGGATTTATTTAAATCCAATTATGTCAGATTTGATCATCATTTTCTATAGATATGCGATTTTCTAACTCCTCGTTAAAATTTCCTATGCCTGTGACGGCAGACAATCTGAAATAATGCTTTTATTGATTTGATTTCGTCAAACATTTTTGTTCTTGGGTAGAAAATCAGTCAAATCACAGAAATAAGACTTGTAGGTTTTGAACTAAGTTACACTTAAAACGGACTTGTTTTCCAGCCTGTTTGATCTCCTTGGACGTTTTCCACGGTATTACTTTCATCTGATTTCTGATTCTCTTTTGAGTTTTGTTCAAATTCTTCAGTGAGATTAGGGTTCTTTTGGGGTGACGGAAATTCTTGTGAAATACAATGGGTGATTGCTAAAAATTGATTTCTGCGGTTTCTATCAGTTTCTGAAAAACTTTCTCTTTTGGAAAATGGAGAAATTTATTTTTTGCAAGGCAAGATATAAAATGGTTTCGCATTTTCAACGAATTAAATATAAAATTTCCTGGGGGTTTCCAATGACTAGCTCCAACGCGTATGCAAGGACAAACACATGTAACCGTATTGAATTCCTTGAATAGTAGAAGGTATCTCTGTTTGTGCAGAGTAGATTGTAGTTTTCTGCGCAGTCAGCTCTTGCGTTGCCACTACAAGTTGTGGCGAAACTACCATGTAGCAAAAGTGCTACATTGGAAACTGTGCGAAAAGTAGAGGTTAGAGAGAGAGAGAGAGAGAGAGAGAGAGAGAGAGAGAGAGAGAGAGAGAGAGAGAGAGAGAGAGAGAGAGAGAGAAGATACGGTATGAGCACGAATAGCAGAGTGTGGCAGGGTCAGAGACTAGCAGAATCTTCTGGAATTTCCCAATCCAAACAGATCAATGCTAGAGAATAACAAAGAGAACCTAGCGGTGCTGGATAAGGTACACCGCATATGCTATATATAGTTGACGTTGCACGCGCCTTTGACCAACGAATAGTCCAAGAAGAGAGGTAAACAGATAGATAGATACAACCCTCTTTAGCAAAAAAAGAAAAAAAAGCCCGCCTTTGGAAGAAAGCGAAGATAGTGCCAAATATTGTTGGCTTGTTTGTAACACTATCAGTAGACATCAAGAGGAATATAAAGGAAATTGGCATAATGTGCCCAGTAGAACTGTTACAAAATGTATGCTTCCTTGGCACGGCCAGAATAATCAGGAAAGTATTATATAGCTGAAACGAACGAATAGATTTGTACGGTAGGGTGCAGGTAGTAAGCCCGCTACGCATGCAAGACTCCAGGTGCTCCAAAAAATCTATGATAAAGAGAAAACAATAATGATGACGAGGAGGAAGATGAAACTTTTAAATTTTGGTACAGTGACTCCTTCATTTTGATGAAGAATATATGGTGGAAGTCTCTAACAATTCTACAAATTATAATTCCACACTTGGTTTATATTCTGCCTGGTTGTGGACATATACTCATTTCAGAAGAAGCACTGCATCTGCTAACATTACAACAGCAAATATAACAGATTAAATCTCTCAGGCAGTTGCTTTCTAAATATGGCTCCTTTGTATGTGCATATAATATATATAGTGAACTATGGTTCTTGTTTTTTTTTTCCTTCTGGTCGATGCTCAAGCAAATCGTTCGTTCTCTTTTGAACTATGTCACTTTTAGATTATTTTTGTTTTTTAATTCTCTTATATGTCAACATTGTTTGATCTGGTATCATAATTTCATTTATTTATAAACGCTACGGTTTGCTCGATCATAATTACTGTACATGGATATTTCAATGGATAGGTATGAAAAAAATCATGTGCTATTGATCCTCACATTATTGACTGAACGAATACCAACATTACAATCTACATGGTTCATTTGTTATAAAACATATTTTAGACCATGCGTTATGTAATGCAATAATTATTTTTGAATAGATGTTTCTGTACTGTTCGGATTATCCTTTTGATTTAAGGATTTTTAAGTGTTTTATGGGTAGATTATGGTTTTAGCCGTTTATTGCTTCGCGAAGGCTTTTATATTTGGCCTGTTAGACTGCGTGCTTGGTTCTTTTTCGAGTATTTTCTTTTTATAAAAAAAAAGGTCCATTGCTATCGACGGCAAATTACAACCAGTTATTATGAGTTACCCTTAATAATCGCCAGAGTGTTCTTGTTTGATTTCCATTAATATCGACGTTTAATTTTTCTGCAAGTTGTAAAAGAGTCACGTGCATTGCGATAAGAACATAGCTGCATATTATGTAAGTAGAGAACGTGATGGTTATTGTTTTCATATTCCCTTTCATGTTTCTTTTTATTTTCTTTGTTTGTTTTGATTGTAACAATATTGATATGTCCTTCCGATATTAAAAATCTCAGTGTATAGCACTTCCAGCATACACGTTACACTATCCGTGTATCACGATTGAATATACTCGATAAAAATAGACATATTCTGCTTGATTTGTCACTGCATATAGAAAGGCAGTTTGTATAATGAATTAGTTATATATTTTAGCAATAATATACTACACGCACGCGCATGCGCGAGCGCACACACGCACACGCGCGAGCACACACACTCATATATACAAAAAGAGGGAGATAGAAACTACTATCTCTGTGCATTTTGAAGCATAGATGCTTTAATGTAACATCTATAATTCACCGTTACGAATAGAAGCTCTCAGCGAGAGAGACGAA
>NC_142946.1:18952052-18957052 GCF_046866305.1 Octopus bimaculoides | reverse complement strand
AATATTTGCTTGTCAGTTGCTTGACATTAACCAGTTCAGCATGTCCCTTAGTGACTGACGACATGTTCATCTCTGATCACCAGCATCATACACATGTGCTGAGAGGAATTCTTTGGTGTTTGGAAAATTCACCCATGGAAACACGGGTGTTTCGTTCAATATCCTAATATATTCCTTATTCAAGGACCATTAGAGTAGGATGGGCTACTTGTCGTGTAGAAAATTCTAACTGAGCCCCTCCTGCGAGGTCACGCGCTGCTTAACTTGATATGAGATCACCATGTTGTGCCCATATGGCATGTGCCTAGTGTACTCTTATCAGGTGAGTAGGCATGATGGGTATACTACACTTCGCATATTTTAGTCCGGTGTCACTTTGATGGCATCCTCTTCTCTTTAACTCAGTAATAATAATAATAATAATAATAATAATAAGTCTTGAAAATGTATATTCTGAATAATATAAAACCAGGCATATTTATCGGAGAATATTCCTTCACTATGATAGCTTGTACTCTAAGAACTCGTATGAGCACAATCCATAGTCGGGCACTGGAACGGAAAATGTTATTATCCAATGAGATTATGGGATACATACACAAACGCGAATACACGATAAAAAACCAAATATCGTCATCAAACTACTAAGAATTGACACGAGAGTGCCTACTGGTAGAAACATCTCAGCAAAGCAATTTGAAACCTGTCGATTGAGATATAATGGATCTGGCAAATAAAAACGAAAGCCATCCTTCTGTAATGGGTGATCTAAGAGTGGCCCAGAAAAGTACTACAAAATGTTATTTTTACCAGGTCCTAGGTAAACACCCAATCTACGATGTTCAAAAAATTGTGCTGGCATCAACCGTCCACCTTCACGAAAGGTTTTTCTTCCACTTTAAATACACGTATCTTACGTACTTGGCTGAGACTCGGTGGGAAGGTTAACAAAAATGCAAATGTAACTGGAGAATAACAACAGGAAATAATAATGAAAATATATTTCGAATAACGAACATAATGGACATGCATCAGGGTGCACCCTGCGCGGGATGATTAATCTGAGACCATCGCCAAAAGTGACTTCATAAACAGCAAAAAAATGAGAGAATATCATTTTTCAACGTAAGTCGTTTCAGGAAATCTGGAGAGTTCTCTCATATGAAGCATAAATACTGTCAGACATGTTATCTCATCAAATCGTGGGTAAAAATGTAAACAACATGTGGTGCAGTGGTGCAGCTAGATGACTATACAAAGTCTGTGAGTACCAGCGTTAATAAAATTAATCACATTCATTGCATACGCATTTAGATTTCTACGCATATACACGCTACTGTGTCTTGCTTATTCATCAACAAATATAATGTGTCTGGAAGTCAATCCCGAACACGTACAAACTTCCATAAGTAAACAGAATAAACGTTGAACACAGTTTTTGAACAATTTAAACTCAATAAATAAAGAAATGCAACTCGCTTAATTTGTAACAGAGAAAAAATCTGATACAAAACAATAGAAACAGTAGTGATGAATTTCGACCTGTTGCTCTCAGGCATCAAGATATGACAAATGTTGCTCAGTAATACTGAGCAGACACACAGATCTCTTAATGTCACTGCCCAAACGAAACCGCAAACCAAAAGAAAATTGACAGATGGTTGTTGTATTATATGCAGTCTACACTGCAACACCATGCACAAAGCACACAACAATAAGTAGACATTGAGGGAAAATAATATAGTTATTAGGGAAAAAAAATCACACAAAAACGCACATTTGCAAACGTCTGGCGAACGTTCCTGCACGAAAAAAAAAAAAGGTTTTCAAAACCGAAATACAAAACCTCAACGATAATAAACAATGAAAAATAAAATTAAGCACCTAGGAACACAAAAGAATGGGCTACAATCAAGTAAAAGTCACACATCAGGCATTATATCTCACAGATCATATCAGAGTATAGAAAAAAAATAATAAAATAAAATTACGAAAGCAAAATCTCTGCACAACTATCCAACCCAGGAATAGTTTTCATCACACTGCTAATAATAAACAACACACATAGTCAAGCAAATATTGATGTAAAAAAAAAAATCAAGAAATAAAATGACACTCAACATGACAGACCAAATATAATCTGTGATGCGGACGAACTGACTGAATCAATGAGAAAACCGAAGACAATATCACAAAGCTGATAAATATGAGTCAGTACAAGCGTCTTCCCAAACCACACAAAGTGAACAACTCTGTGAAAAGATAAATACAACAGGTCCGTACAAGAAATAATGGCCACATCAAAAGACCATTTTTGCAATGTTCTCGTCTGAGATCAGTGCTTCACAGTAGTTTGTTCCTGTTTTGTACTTTGATGCCTCCTTGTTTATAGAGAAAATTATTTTCTTGCTTTCATGTTGCATTATTACATTGAATAGTCGTGAAAGTTTTGTTTGTAAGCATTTTTCTATTCCAAATGTAGATATTTTATAGCAGTTCTCTATTTGCGTTAGGTCGGGATCTCATTCTGAACGGGGTATTCAGTCTGTGTCTGCCTTTGGGTGGTGACTTTGGTATGCTGTTAATAATTTCCTGTTTTTCCTATATAAGTGTATCTACTCACCGATTTTGTAGTTTATCATGTAGCAGCTATAATTTATGACCGCTAGGTTTGGCATGTTTATTCATATCTTATTTTCAGTATGAAGTTCAGTGTTTAGTATTAGTCTTACTCTTGTGTGATGTTGTCTACTAGTTTTCTCTTTCGTTTCTGTGTGTTGTGTTTTAGCTATTTCGTTTATTCTTAGATATTTATATGAGTGATTGTGGTCTAATTCTCTGATTAATTAGGCTACGCACAGGGAAATGCTTTGCCTCTTCCCAGTATCATTTTGGTACATTTCTACAATGAATTGCTCATTCTGATGTCATTGTTAAAACTATGGGCAAGATTATTTCCGTTCCATTGCATTTTTTGTGAAACTATCTCACTCATCCATATATAGGAGATGGTTTATAGTTTATCCATAACATTTATAATTCATCCAGGTTTGATTTAAATAATTTTATTTAACAAAGTCCGGATAGAACTGAAGTTTTCTGGCGGAAATATTCAACTGTATGAAAGAGAAAGTCTTCCTAATTATCCACACTCTATAATATCATAGCAAGTCATCCAATAGATTTAAAAGATGTGCGAAGATTATTTCATGAAATTAATCATATCCAATGCCAAATAACTTTAGTGATTGGAAGGACTATCCGCTCTGTGTTGCACGGGGACTTTCTTTCTAGCTCATTTCTTTCCAGTTCTTTTCTACAAAGACGCTGGTAACCCATTTCATCCTTGCTAAGTGGGTACTTGCTAAGGTCACTCACAAGGCATGTTAGATTCTACTCTCGTAAGAAAAAAACATCAACCAAAACTAGCAATATCTGAGGACAATTAGAAATTGTTATGTTCGCACATTTTTATTTCGTTTCTAGCAACTGTTCTGGCCTCAGGGTTAATGAGTCACAATAGTTATGCTAGATTACTACGCACCTTTCAAGAAAGTCTTCCAATTAATGCTGCTGGATACGCTCTTGATGAATGAAGAACACACACAAAGGCCTTGCAATTTTTGAAAAAAATTCAGCGCTTCTCACGAATTCAATGGGAACCAACAAGTTGATGTTAGATAATCTTTACGAACATGTAACAAATCCTGAGGGTTCCAAACTTGCCAGTACATTTCAGTGTACATGCACATAAAATGCATACATATGCGTGTGCATGTGTGTGCGTGCGCGCGCGCGTATGTACAGTCATGAGCGTGTGTATGTTGCCCTGAGATATACATCAACATATATCATTTAATTTATTTCAGAATTTCATTTAGGAATACGTGAAAAATGAATTTGGCTTTTGATGTATAAATATCAGTTGCAGTAAATTGCATTTAAAATAGTTCAGTAAATACGCTTTTTTACAATCTCCGTGCGATATATTAACCGATTGAAGCATGCGTATGTAATACAAATAGCTTACTTTTATGTGCTACTTCATATATTTCTGTATTATATTATAATATATAATGTTCTAGAAAAATTATAAAGATGTTGCATGGGATAATCATTATTTTGTATGTTGTAAAATAAGTAGGAAATAGTATTCCGCCTGAATTCACATTAAGATATTGTTTATTGATAAACGTGTAGTTATATACGCTTATCGGATGCATCCATTTCATCATGATATATTCACACATGTAAATGTCCAATTAGTAGAATGTTTCTAAATTCAATATTCGTATATATATCGACTAATCGAAAACAAGTGAAATATTGAAGATACAATGAAATAATATACCAAAGCTTTATAAAAGTTTTCAATTCAGTACAAGTAAAGACAAATCTATTAGTTAACGGTTAATATAACGTGTAAACGCAGAATGCTGGTTGCTGAGAGTTAAATAATTCTTTGTCATATTTAGAGTGAAGTTGTTTAAATTTGTCTAAATTTGTCTTTAGTAATAAATAGGTTAATATGCTCAATATTACCCAATAATTTGTCATCAAAATCATAAATTATATTTAGGTAAAAAGTTGAAATGGATATACACCGTGGTTGAAAGTTTGAATTGTTTCTAAAATGAATGTGCGTGCTTGTTTAAGTTTACCTGTTTCAGTATATAATGAATTTGAATATGTTAATTCTATGAATATTCAATGACCAAATAATAAAATATTTTTTTATTGATGACATAGTAATTGGACATATGAGATGTGGAATTCACAGAGGCGTTAGATGAAAGAAGGTAAGATCAAACTTAATTAAGATCAATACGAGTTTCTAAATCACATCTATTTTAATGTAATATGCAAATATATGTTATTTAAATTCTAATTATTTGTATAATACAAAAGTCTCGTATCAGTTTTCCTAATCCGCTTAAGAAAGGTTAATGCGTGCTAAAGAAGCACAAATTATATATAAAACACACCGACAGAGAAGGGTT
>NC_142946.1:18912052-18949552 GCF_046866305.1 Octopus bimaculoides | reverse complement strand
GACCCAACCACGAAGAAAAATAATGTTCTCACATTATACACGGGTAATACAATTTTCTCTGAATTTTCAGATTATATATATATATATATATATATATATATATATATATATGATGGGGTGAGTCCTTATGTGTTCGTATATGTACATGTGTGTGTGTGTATGTGTGCGCGCAAGTACGTACATAGGTAAGAATATAACGCGGTGTGAGATAAACTTTAATAATCAATATAGAACTAAGTATAACCCAGCTGCGTAATTATTTGTAGGATTTTAGTATGTTAGTAAGGGCATCATTAGCACATGTTAAAAGGCGGCGAGCTGGCAGAATTGTTAGAACATTGGACGAAATAATTAATGCCATTTCACCTGTCACTAAGTTCTGAGATCAAATTCCGCCGAGGTCGACTTTGCCTTTCATCATTTCGGGGCCGATAAATTAAGTAGCAGTGATGTAATTGACTTATCCCATCCTACCAAATGTCAGGCCTTGAGCCTTTATTAGAAAGGATTATTAGTATATGCATTCAGCATTTTAATTGTGTAATGATATTAAGGCATATAAATAAATGATATTGTTTACCAAACGTTCCTGTGTCACTCATGTACTAAAGTGCACGTGTTTGAGCATTATAGCAATATGAATATTTTACGTTGGTATTGTATATCGAAAACGTGTTTGAACGCGGAGAGCATATGAAAGCTGACAAATTAATATTTTCAATGGAATTTATCAACCGGCATATCCATAAATGTATATAATTGATATAACAAATTTAAATAACGATCCACGATGAGGGAATTAAAAATCATTTCCATAGTAAATTAAGCAGGAAAATCAAATATATCATAAACACAATTTGGCATACAAACACAATATATAAAATAGAGCATACAACGTACAAAAACACAAACTTAAGCGTACTGAAATGCACATAAACAAGGCCCCTACACATAGAGATGCATACATCGTTTATTCCAATATATATTGTTGCATGCAGAAATGATATATTTAATGGGCTAAACATTAAACCTTTAATCTTTAAATTTTCATTCAAAATATATAGATCCTATTGTACTCCTGACGATACATATATATATAGCATATGTGAGTGTGAGTGTGTGTGTGTGTGTGTGTGTGTGTATGTGTGTGTGTGTGTGTGTGTATGGAGGGAGAGAGAGAGACAGAAAGTAGGTATGTAAGTGTACGAGTGTGTGAATGGGCGGATGTATGTCTTATTGTGACATGATATAGATGTATATTTACCTGTGTGTGTATAGATATATGTAGATGCATAGTTGTATATGTAAACACACATACATTATTCACATAATTATACAAGTATTTCCGTCTCTATGCATATATACATGTAAATATATACTGATATATATATATATATATATATATATATATATATATATATATATATATATATATATATGCATACACATCTCTCTCTCTCTCTCTCTCTCTCTCTCTGTATATATATATATATATATATATATATATATATAGATAGATGCATACGGAAGCGCATGCGTTTGTATTTATGTATTCTGTAAGTACAATTCTAAAGTGATAGCTAACGTTAAATATAAAATTTCTATAGAAATAAAATGATTCTGATTAATTTGCACTTTTACCCAGCGTTCTTGACTTGGCCAACAATGATTATTTGTCTCTTCTCTAAGTATACCGTTTATATTTGTGTATTTGTAGCTATTTTATTTATTTCTTTGTATATTTATTTATTACTATCAATATTGTTGTTGTTTTTGTTGTTGATATTATTATTATTATTATTATTATTATTATTATTATTATTATTCAGTTGTTTTATTTTTATAACGTGCTTTCACTTCACTACCGAGCGCAGCTCTGTGCGCCTTGGGTATGTGCTGTGGTTTGCTGTGGTGCTCTTATGTTTACTGTATTGAAAGTGTTTTGCGTAGAATGTGTGCAGTACCCAGTAGTGCAATTTTCTGTATGTTATATATATTTGTAAGTCCTGCCATTTTTGTTATGTATTTGTCTGAATATTTTTTTATTATACCTAAGGCACCTGCTATGATAGGAATTGTTTCTGTTTTTAGATTCCACATTCGAGTTATCTCTATTTCCAGGTCTTTGTATTTTGAAAGTTTTTCCATTTCTTTTAGAGAAACGTTGTCATCTGCTGGTATTGATACATCAATTAGAAAGCATTTTTTTTCTTCATGATCTTTGACAACTATATCTGGTCTATTTGCCTTAATTTCTCTATCTGTGTGTATTGGCATATCCCAGAGTATGGTTGCTTTCTCGTTTTCTGTGACCTTTTCTGGCGTGTGTTTATACCATCTTTTTTCTGTTGTTATTCCATAATGTTGGCATAGCTTCCAGTGTATATAGGTCCCAGCTCTGTCGTGTCTGTGAATATATTCCTTCTTAGCCAGGACTGGGCAGCCAGAGATAATATGATTTATTGTTTCTTGTCGATCTCCACATATTCTACAGTTACTTGTTATATTTCTTTTCATTATGTGTTTTTGGTAATTTCTGGTGGGGAGGCTTTGGTCTTGTGCAGCAATTAAAAATCCTTCAGTCTCTGCTTTGAGTCCTGAGCTTCTCAGCCATTGCTGGGATTTTTCTCTGTCTATTTCTTTCGCATTTAGTTTAGCCCATGTAGGGGCTTTTCTTGCCATCGTTTTATCATTGTCCGTTGCTGTTCTAGTTTTAGTTTGGATTTCATTTGTTTTATAGCTTTTGTTGTTTCTTCTTCTTCTTCTTCGTATTTGTTAGGTAGATTGATTTCTTGTTTGTATTTGTCAGCTTCCTTAAATACTGAAAACAGTTTTTTGTTTTGCTCGTGTTTTGTGGCTATTTGTATTAGTTTCCCTTGCTTCTGGAGTAGGTATTTTTCCAGTCCTATGGTGGTTGTTTTATAATAGTTTTCTAGCTGTATAAGACACCTGCCACCTTCTGTGCGTTGTATATATAGCCTTTCTATGTCAGATTTTGGGTGGTGCATCCTATATCCTGTCATTATTTTTCTTGTTTTCCTGTCTATTTTACATAGTTCGTTTAGTGTCCAGTTAAGGATGTTGTAGCTGTAGCTTATAACTGGGACAGCTAAAGTGTTGATACCCATTATCTTGTTTTTAGCATTGAGCTCTGGTTTAGTATTGATCTAACTCGTCTATAGTACTCTTTCTTTATTTTTTCTTTCATTTGTGTATGTTGTATCCTATCTAGTTCATTGACTCCTAAATACTTATATGGTTGGCTTTCGTCTAGTTCTCTTATTTCATTGGCTTTATCTAGTGTTATATTGCTACTTTTAACTAATTTTCCTCTTTTCAGGGTTGCTTTGGCACATTTTTCTAATCCGAATTTCATTTCTATTTCCTTGGTAAAGCCGTGTACTGTCTGTAGTAGTGTTTCTAGCTCTTTGTTGTTTTTAGCATATGATTTTAGGTCATCCATATATAGGAGGTGGCTGACTGTTTTTCCGTAGCATTTGTAACCGCATCCAGTTCTATTTAGCAATTCTGTTAAAGGTGTGAGTGCCAGGCAGAACAGGAGTGGAGAGAGCGTGTCTCCCTGGAATATTCCTCTTCTAATGGGGATGGCTTTCGTTTTCACAAGTCCCTCTTTTGTTTGGAGTTGTAGCACAGTCTGCCATTTGTTCATTGAGTGCTCTATGTATTTTATGATAATTGGTGCCACCTTGTTTATGGTTAGTGTTTCCAGAATCCACGTGTGGGGAACACTGTCGAAAGCCTTTTGGTAGTCCACCCAGGCCATACTGAGGCCTTTCTTCTTTCTGCGGCTGTTTTCAGTTATGGCTTTATTGATCAATAATTGATCTTTACAGCCGTATTATTATTATTATTATTATTATTATTATTATTATTATTATTATTATTATTATTATTATTATTATTATCATTATTATTATTATTATTATTATTATTATTATTATTATTATCATTATTATTATTATTATTATTATTGGTGTTGTTATTGTTGTTGTTGTTGTTGTTGTCGCTGATGTTGTTGTTGTTGTTATTATCGGTAAATGCCGTTCTGCAATATATCATATGAATTATAATTGAGAATTCATCATTTTGATGATTTGTATATTGAAATACAAGGTTTCCTGCTTTTTCTTTTTTGCTCTCCGCAATGTGTTATGACCATATTAATATATCACGCTTGTAGGTGTTCTTTAACTTTTTATACAGAGAGTATATCCAACGTTTTCTGTGAATTTGTGTCTTATATGTGTGTGTGTGTGTGTGTGTGTGCGTGCGTGCGTGTGTGTGTGTGCGCGTGTGTGTGTGTGTGTGTGTATAAAATTGACGACATCGAAAGAAAACTACGATAAAACTTAGAAAGATGACTATTTATAAATATTACATTTATGTAACAGCTACAAGAGTCGCAATGTTAATCTTAAAGTGCCATCGTTTTTATTCAATCAAAAACTTACGTTAAACTATTTCCATACTAGTAAGTACTTTTGCAAAATAATATGTGATTGCAAAATACTGTTTTAACCGAGGCACAGAAAAACAGAAAATAATAATAACTGCCGCAAAATTATCACTTTCCTTTTGTATCGCGAATACTTGGTTAGTGGAAATCCTTGGAACAGTAGATTATGTAGAATGTCAGAACGTGTTTAAATAGAATTTTATAGCATAATCACCAAACTGGTCTGACTTAATTGTGCTTTAATAAATGTTGGTCCTGCATTCGTTACGTTTCTGCTACTTCAAGTTTATGTATATCTACAGCATGTTGTCTGAGATATACAATGATTAAATCCCTGATAATCGTGATATCCTCTGGAATAATGTATTTACTATGAGAGGACGTAAATATATCTAAGCATCTGTCAACAAATAAACATAACTGATTTAAGTATTATATTAAATTTCTACATAACATAAATTTTCTGAACCTAAATATATTTTTGATCAACGATCTTTGTGTGAAATTCCTTCCAGTGGGTAATTGAGGAAAATATAACTCTCTCTCCCTCTCTCTCTCTCTCTCTCTCTCTCTCTCTGTATATATACATACATATATATATATATATATATATATACATATATATATATATATATATATATATATATATATATATATATATATATATATATATATATATATATATATATATATATATATATATATATATATATATATATATGCATACATACATACACACAGCTAAGGTTTTCTCGATTCTCAGTTCTATTTATTTTTCATCATCGAATTTCTAAAAGTGTTTTTGTCACTTGAAGTAACGAAATTTTCACCAGTTACAAAAGAATCTTGGTCGAACCTCCCCCACTTTAGAATCATAGTATCGTCTAATCCTAGCATAATCATTAATCCTGACAATTCGTAGAATTGTGTTCACAATATTACCTCAAATATAAAGAAATTTGGTAAAATAATTATAAAATTTTACCAAATTTCACCCATAGAGTAGCATATTTACGTATATAGCATAAGGTGACAAAACGGTAAAATTAGCGAGTTTATGGGCTATATTAGTCATGCATCATCTTTACTAAGCTGAGAGTTCACATCATTTAAATCCTTTTAAATTTCTGTGACTGGTAAAATGTGCAACGTCACGAAATCTTTCAATCGTTTCAATGTAGATTGGAGAAGTTATATTGGTATTTACTGCTTACTGAAAAGAACAATCTGTATTTGTCTGCACAATTTTCAATTGAAAATTCAAAATAGTTCAATAAACGGCTCATGGAAATTCAATGTGTAAGCATTCTACAAAATATAGTGTATGATATAATCCTGCTATCCTGGAGATATCAGAATTTTCCTGAAACTGTTTAACTATCGCTCTCCACTTTCTGGACGGAAAAGTGACTAACCAAAAGCAGCAAATGACACTGAATCTTCCATACATTGGATGATTTAGATTGTGATGATTCCATCGCCATTTTTAAAGCTAATGAAATTATTGTCTTCCAATTTGTGATGCAAATTCAGTTATTGTTATGTCTTGTTGGGTTTTCTTGTCTGTACGACATCCATTGCATTTTATAGTGATAATATTATTTTCGCATTATCCTGATGGACAAAATTTTGAAATTAATTAAAAATTAGAAATTAATTTAAAGCACAATTACCTGTTTTCGTTGACTGTTATTGATTGGTAATTTCCTTAAATGTAAATTGTATTTCTGATTAGCACTAAATGTTGTTTCAATTCCCAAGCTCTTGTGTATTAAATTACATTCTTTTGATGCACAGGATGACAGTTCTGAGCAAGCGAATGGTTGTTAATTTGTAAATAGAATTTATTCGTTAAGAAAATAATACACAGAAAAAAGAAGCATTCACTGTACAACATTATCATTTCCATATTTTTACAATTTGTAAACATCGTGGGTTATTAGTTTGAATACATGTACAAAGAAATTTGTATTGAGTGAAATATTTATTATTCAAGAGAGTTTTATTTTGCAAAAATAAATCTAAGGATTTTTTTAATCTACATACAAATCTTTTAATTGACGCACACATGTTTTATATATGTACTAAATAGCACAGAATTATATCCACATTTGATTTATTCCATGCGCGTAAATCTACAAAAGTGTCGACTACGCGAACCAACCTGTTCACAGGAAGATTCCTACCTGCAATAAATAAATATCACAAACCTATGATAACATGTGGTATTCACATTTAAATTGCTCCATACACTTTATACTAAACTGCATGGGTTTGTAGTCTGTCATAATTATTGATTTCTAGCACTGGCAGAAGGTCATGATTTAGAGGAAGTTTTGAGAAGTTATACTCATTTTAATTCAATATGCCGCCCTAGTAGAGCTTCATTTTCTGAACAGCGGACGGATTAATTACGAAACATTAATCCTGGAGTCAGTAAATAATTATTCATAGAGACAATCGCATATAATGCATACCACGCATATTTAATACGAGGAACACGATAGTGAATAAATGAAAGACGATAATATTAGGGAATTAAGAGATAATCATCAACTGGTATTCGTATTATTGGTTAACATAAATCAAGGAAATTTGACACTATATACAATGAATCTGACATGCTATTCATTTAATGCTGTTTACGAATATATATCTACTGAAACACTCGATTACATGGAAAAGAAATGACGAAGTTGAGTAATCGAGACCGGTGCGAGTGGCTGAACATGAAGCATTGGCGAAAGTTGATAGAATACACACATGTTCAAAGGTATTCGTAACAAACTCACCAGCGTTTTCGTAGTGCCTAGGTATAAAATATCTGTTTCTTCCCTTGTGTTTTTAAAGACGGTCATGTGCTTCAGAGTGTTATTAAATGTTATTTGTAACAGAATATGTAAACAAGCTGAGATGAATTTATTGATTCATAGTGAAATCATCGAAATAGTACGGCGATAAAGAATATGTGGAAGTTTCTTGTGAATTAGAGAATATTTAGTTGCAAAGCTTTTGAAGTAAAAAAAAAAACTATTTCAAATACACTGAATCACAATACGTCAGCATAGAATCTGTCATACATGAAAATGATTACATTTTCATGTATGACAGATTCTATGCTGACGTATAGAAACACTTACCACATTTTGCATTTCTACATTTATTTAAATAAGAAAAAATGAAAAACAAAACCAGAAACATAATCATAATAAGCAGCTGAAGATTGGCAAGCAGAAATATGATGTAGAGTATAATGCAGTCTACGGTATATGGTTATGACACTTGATATTTCTTATCCGAAATATCATCAATATTCCGGTTGCTTTAAGTTATTTAAATGTCAGCAAAATATTTACGATTAGAACAGTCTTCATACTGGATAAATTTACAGGTACACTGGGCTTTTATTTGCATAAAGTATGAGTAATAAAATAATCATTATAATAATGTAAAAGTTCATATATAGTCGTATGTTCATGTGGATGTTACAAATGCAATTACGATTAAATATATATAGTTGGAACTTCAATGTATATAATTACCGATGGTATATATGAATGGTATCATGATTTTCAATTAAACAAATTTCGGTTACTTTATGACACGTGTACTAGAGGAAAGTACAGTTGTTTACAATTACCGAACTAATCGATCTATACATATGAAAGATTGAAACACCTCAGGTCATAGACGAGGTTTATATTTCATCGCTAGGCAACTGCGACAAATATGTGTGCAAACACATACAGAAGTGTAGGCATATATATATATATATATATATATATATATATATATATATATATATATATATATATATATATATATATATATATATATATATATATATATATATATATATATATGTATATGTATATATATATATATATATATATATATATATATATATATATATATATATATATATATATATATATGTATATATATATGTATATGTGTATGCATGTATGTATATGTTTGTATGTATGTAAGTCTATATATACATATATATATATATATATATATATATATATATATATATATATATATATATATATATATATATATATATATATATATATATATATGTATATATATATGTATATGTGTATGCATGTATGTATATGTTTGTATGTATGTAAGTCTATATATACATATATATATATATATATATATATATATATACATGCATATATACATGTATATATATATATATATATATATATATATATATATATATATATATATATATATATATATATATATATATATATATATATATATATATATATATATATATATATAAATAAATAAAAGAGGAGTGCTCCGCCGATTACGACGACGTGGGTCACAGCTGATACGAGCAACGGAACAGCTTGCTCGTGAAATTAGCGTGCAACTGGCTGAGCAATCCATAGGCACGTGTAATATTAGAAGTCTGACACTTTGAAATACAGGTGCTACTCATTTTCTCTCCAGCTGAGTGAACTGGAGAAATGTGAAATAATGTGTCTCACTCAACGACACAACGCGTTGCCGGGAATTGAACTCACCACCTTACGATCATAAGACGAATGCCCTAACCACTAAGCTCTCTGTCCATATATAGACAGAAGAAGAGAGATAGAGAAAGAGGTTAATCACAAACACACGTATATACCTAAGTACATACACACACACGCGAGTACAAATATATAAATATACACTTACAACTGTTTCTGGGATATCACGGATGTCCCTTCATCAGAAAGGATGTGAGATTGTTAAATAGCTGTAAATATTAGAGTCTGAAAAAAGGAATGATTATGGAAAAGGAGGAGATAGGGAATACAGGTGGAAATAAGAGAATAACAGTTGAAATAAAATATTTACAAAATACAGATATAGGCGCAGGAGTGACTGTGTGGTAAGTGTGCTCGATAGTGCACCGCTGGCGTGTCCCGACACTCCGTTGGTGGGAATTGTGCCACCAACGGAGGAAAGCAGGTCGGCGGAATTGAGCCGCCGACAGTAGAAACTGTGGACTCACCCTGTGAGGAAAAGGATCGGCTAATCCTATTCCGAAAGGGAGGGGCCCTGCAGAAATTTGTGAATAAAAGGAAGCGTCAGAGAGAGGGAGTCCTCATCTGTACTAAGGATCTGGACTGGCCTCCGCAGGTGTCTGCAGAGGTCGTGTCGAGTAGGCACATAAGTGCGTTGGTGAATTCCTTCCCCCTCGGCGAATTCAGTATTGAAAAGTGGCCCGACCCAGACCCATCGTTTTGCTTGAGAGACGCGAAGGCTATATCGGGCGAAAAAACCTAAGAGGACGAGTGCCTCGTATTGTGTCATGAACAATCGTAAGAGGCAAATGCCTTAATTTATGACTTTTTATGTACGAGGTTCATAGCCTGAATGTGAAAATTTAATTTTATAAAGAACAGTGTTATAGAGAAGCAAAGTTCGGCGGGCGGCTTTTGCCTTCTCTCATTATACCATCATATTTATCATCCATTTCATCTCCTTAATATTTTTGTCCAGCCCGTAGCTACTCTCTGTGTGCTGCCTTTAAGGCAAATTGAAATGAAATAAAGTAGCTTGCTTACCTACCACATGGTTCTGGGTTCAGTGCCACTGCGTGGCATCTTGTGCAAGTGTCTTCTACTATAGCCTCGGGCCGACCAAAGCCTTGTGAGTGGATTTGGTAGACGGAAACTGAAAGAAGCCCGTCGTATATATATATATATATATATATATATATATATATATATATATATATATATATATGTATGTGTGTATAAATTTGTGTGTCTGTGGTTGTCCCCCAACTTCGCTTGACAACTGATGCTGGTGTGTTTACGTCCCCGTAACTTAGCGGTTCCGCAAAGAGGGACCGATAGAACAATTACTAGCCCTGCAAAGAATAAGTCCTGGGGTCGATTTGCTCTACTAAAGGCGGTGCCCCAGCATGGCCGCAGTCAAATGACTGAAACAAGTAAAAGAGTAAAAGAGAGATATTGTAGTTGCAGTTCCATTATTCGAGGAAAATGGTGTATAGAAGTCGTAAAAATGTTTTCGGTATGTGGTAGTTGCAATTGTAGTTCATGTTTAGTCATTTTAAAATGTGGGGCTGTGGATTCTGTATTGTTCATTCGAAAGGGTCTTGTGGTGCCAACGAACATTTGAGAATGTATTGGTACTTTTTGTGGATAGATGGTGTGGGGAGTAATGTGTATGATTAGAACGAGGAGATAGGTCAAAATGAAAACAGGAAGACAAAATGAGAGGAAGAAAGAGAGTAAAAAGTAGATAAAATGTGAAATGATTGAAATAAGAAAAAGAAAAGTAAAGAAAGGATGAAAGATGTGAGAAAGGTAGTGTCAGCTGGTGGTCAAGATAATGTGAGGGGAGGAAAAGGAAGAGATGAGAAGGTAAGGAGAGAATAAGTGTGAGGTATGTGAGTAGGGGTGATGGGATAGAGCTGCATTAAGGAATGGGTAGAGAAATGAAATGGGTGGTGCTTTAGTAGTAAAATGTTAAGGGGAGAAAACAAGGATGTCAAATTTGTATAACTGGACGTATGTGATTGTATACGTTAGTGCGATAGTTAGGAATCAGAGAGGAGGAAAGAAGGTATAATGACAACGCTTCTTTTCTCACTTCTTTCAACATGTCTTCACTTTTTTTCTTTTTATTTTCTGACTTACCTACTCCCAAAGAAGAAGGAAGCCAAAGTTTAAAATGTCATTACTTGTTTAGCCACCACTTATAAAATTTTAAACATATATACCTGTTTCGAAAATGCGCATTTATTGCAGAGAACGATATTTTTCTCATAGAACACAACTGACTCATCGCGGCTCATATCGATACAAAGGTCAACTCCTAACTGATTTCATGACCCTTGAGAACTGCCTCAAGCACAGAAATATTATTTCCGAACCGCATGGATTGATTACAGAAAGGACAACTCTTTTATGTATCTCCAAATCGGCTCTACATCTTCAAAATTTGTCCTATAATTTCACACTTCTTTAAGTATATGTTGTTGAGTAATATGAATTTTCACTTATATCATTCTAATGGATTTCTAGCTTCAAAGAATATTAACAGCAACTGTGGAACTTTCCAAGGTGACTCATGGAGGCCTATTGCGTACTGTGAAAGTGTCTAGTAATGACATCGAGATGGATCCTGATGTTGATAAATATACGAAGGTAACACTCCAGAAAGGGAAACTGAAGACCACAATTCACATGTGTTGGATGTTGACGCAGTTATAAAGAATTTGAGCAATAACAAATGTACAAATATCTAGGAATAAATAAGAGCTTTGACATTCAGCAATGCAAGCATGAAAGAGGTCATGAAAGAATGTTATTGGAGAGTTCGAGCAGTGCTAGCATTTCTGGTTTTTACTTATAACTACCGTGCATTTAACTGGAATATCAATGAAAGAAATAAAATTGACTGTTGTAATTGTCCATCAATAACGTCATATTATATCCCTATGGAGATGGATAAATTTGAAAAAACAAAGCAAATATAAGAAAACTACTTAACCACAATATCTTTTGGTAAATTGGTGAGGGCAATGTCCAAGCAATGGTTTTACTAGTCTTCTTCGGTGAATCATATTCTAATTTATTTGAAAGTTGTAAATGTGAAATGTATATAACAAGCAACAGAGGAGGTGGTGACGTTCTGTATGTATATCAATAATAATATTAGAAGTAAATAATTCAGGAGAGAGTAATGCATATTAAATAGACGCTGCTCAACGTTCCGATATACGTTATAGTTCTGGTAGTCATATTTTCCCGATATTTGTATTTGAACAACGAATCCTACTCACAATAAATCACTGTTCATCTATCAAAGGCACATGAGAAGATTTTCGTTAATCTATAAGCTTGACGGTGCGTTGAGAATATTGCATATGCAGCTCTACGACAAACAGAATTTCGTTAGATGCAATATATCGAGGGAAACTGTCATGGTTGCACTTTTTATAGATGTATTATGTAAAAAATATAACTACTAAATAGATATTTCAGACAGATCAATAACCATTGATTATATTGCTCAAATATATATATACATATATATTTATGAGCATACGTTTAGATTGCTAGACAAGATAATAATATAGAACAAACTGGAGCTTGTTTATCAAACGTTTCTGCATGTGAAAGAATATGAAATATTTATAGCATATAAACAGGCTTCCAAACAGTTTTAGCCTTACCCCCAACACGGTTGTATAGATGTTATTATATTTTGACAGTAATCGAAAGGATAACCCCTAATTTACGGTATATTGGAAGTTATTGATGTCTTACATCTACTTGAAGCCACATGCAATGTTTTGATTGGAGCGATGGTGGCGAAAATACATTAAAAAAACTGTGGTTCATAAAAGTTGCTACATCTGAGATAATTTTAAATAAATAAATATGGAACGCCTACCAATGAGATTATCAAACATTCCTGCAAATTTAAACGTTTGTTACGTGCATGATCCTGCTATAAAAGCGGTTACAAAGATAATTAAACCGTCTGAAAATTATGTAAATATGTTTGTTGTAGCTGTATCTGCTACTCTCTCAAAATTAATGAGGAACATAAAGAACGTACGATTATTTTGCAACGAGACAAAATGAGCTCCATTTTTGTACATATCGAATATATATACACAGAGGTACATATCCATTACTCACGAAATTTGAATGTTGGCCGATTTAATTCCAATTTAACACTCCATTATCGTTTGGTCATTAACGTATGACATATTTTATTTTAATATGCTAACTGTTGATTAAATTTAAAAAAAAATGTTTTTCTCACATTTTATATGGTATTCGAAACATGAAAGCAATCTGCTTTTTGACTAAAATTTATGAAGGTTCTTATCTAATGATTGCGTAGGAAAAATATAGTGGCGTGGGTAGATTCGTACTGTATGTCACATAAATGTCCGCGACGGAATAATTTTAAAAACCGGCAACGAATGGAATAATTTTTATTTTTATTTCAGTGGCAATTAAATTTCATTAACATTTATTTGATATGCATGCAATTGAATAGAATGCTGAAGACCAAAATTCTGAATAAGGTTTGGAATTTTGGTGAATAATGTATAGATGTAGAATATCAGGCGGATGCTGGAATGTGAGGATGTAAAATAATCAATTTCCACTAATTTGACAACGCTTGGTACTAGATTTTTCTACCATAGACACTTGCGAAATCTCTTATACGCATAAACATATTTTATGTGGAGCATTCACTCCTGCCATTAGGTCTCAAACAGGGATCACAAACCCTTATACTATTTTCAAAATCATTTCTGTTTCGAACACAGCAAAGCTGTGTTGATATTACGTTGGAATATCCCATTTACAACACCCCATATTATTGGCACTTTACCCACATTACTCGTACAGGTAGCAACATATTCTGGCTTCCTTTATGACAATTAAAACAACTAAGGTGTGTTCTATTACACGTTAAAGTTCTTTTCCATGTTCCTTATAACAAAATAAGCTTCTGTTGTCCTATCAATATCAGAAGACACTGTTTTCCTTTGCATCCGAAATCGCAGAATATTCTAGTATTAGTGTACCTTTCGTATTTTTGTGAATTCTTCCTATATATATTTATATATATAGTAGCCACTTTTTCTCGTATCGTAGACAAGCAAAACAATTGATAGAAAGAATCATTGAAATGAGTAATTGATGGCGAAATGTGAAGCGCTTGTAGTATGACTCTTGAGCCGGACAAATGATTTACACCTTCTATTGCATAATGCACACTTGTGCTGGTTAGCAGACGGAACAGGTACCAGAGTATGATGTCTTTTGACAGATTTCTTCAATCCTCCAACTAAAAGGCACACCTTTCTACAGGTTGAATTTGTTCTGTTGTGAACCTATTATAATTTACAAAAAGTTGATTCCTGTGAGTTCTCTGATGACTTACCTAGCCTGCTTGATTTAAGCGTTGCCTATTACAAATGCTATATGTATATATGTCATTCATATTAAGTTTGAAACAATGCCATGTCAAAATTACCCTCATTGTTGTAAACATAATTCCATTTATTGCACAAATTGTTATCCCTCATGTGTAAGTTTCTTCAGGATTCGACGCAAAGAAGCTTTCACTATGATTGTAACTCCATCAATGTTGTCACTTAAAGTAACATATCAATGATGCTGAAAGTTGACTCATATGGAAGTAGGTAAAGAGACTGAGGAGGAAGGGGAGGCCAATCTTACATGTTTAGCCCCAAAAGGTTTTCCCCGAGCAATTTGGGCAAGGTTTTGTCATACATTATCGTGCAACGTCCCTAGAAGACCGAACATCGTTAAACCATTTTAGCACTATTTTCTTGCAATTCTTCTAACCTACAACACCAGTTAAATTATTCTACAACACTACTAACCTAGAGAACCACTTAAAATATCCGAATTAAATCATTCGTTTTAGTTTAACATTTAATGATACACCGCTGACTTCAAATTCCACGAAATAGAAAGCAGATCTCTCAGGATGAACAAAATAACCAGATAAGTGTGCTGATGAATAGCCTGCATGCTTCATCCGGAAGGTTGGCTTAAGGCCGGATAACATACTTCATCATAGTTCATCAAATCAACTATTTTGATTGATCTCACTGTGTCGTTTGAAAGAAAGTAAAATTTGAAAAGGACAATTGCTCCAGACTAAATACTACGCCAGTCGCGCTAACAGCTTGAAGGAAGCCGACCTCCGGGTCTGGTTTGTCGCCATAAAGGCTGGCGACAAAGATTTTGTGGGAAAGCTGTTTCCGATCTAATGAAACTACACTTTGTAACTTCAACGAATAGGACCAAATCTCTAAATGCAATATAAGATCAGCGGAGAGAAGTTTCAGTTAGGTCTAGTCGACGAGGAACAAGGAGGACCTCGAAACCGTTTGAAGGCAGTAGTTTCATATTTTAAATGTAAGGGAGCTAACTCTGAGGGAGTCACTATGATAGTGTGGACGTTTCACTACCATGACAACCACGGTTATTTCTTATTAAGCATAAGTCTGGAATCTGAGTCAACTGAGACGAGTTCAATATAGATGAAATCCCTTAGTGAGTTAAATGCACACGTCCCCGATGCACCCAGGAGTTATGACATTTAAGCGGCCCCGGTCACTTTAAAGTGTAAGAAGTCGAAGGCCGAAAACGTACTTGCGGGTTGGTTTCTCCTCTGAAGACCTACTGTTTAGCTCTCTTGATAGTTAATTAGCACTGATACTGGCTAAACCTGAGGAATTCCCATTTACTCGGGAAAGGGAATCTTTAGTACGCACAGCATGAACATCCACATAGCGAAAAAGGAATGTGTTGTATGGACATATCTCCAGCACGTAGTACATCGGAAAACAACAGGCAGGATTAAAACCACAGTGTCAAGGGCATCCGCGCTATAGAACCAGACGAAGAATCTGTGTAGGTGCTTGAGGCCAGACGCTCTAAATTGAACTAGCTACCTGCGCGCAGAAAAGAAAAAAAACATGGGATATATTCTTACCACCGTATGTGTGTGTGCGTGCGTGTGTGTGCTTGGTCGTGTCTCATATATTGTACTTGCTTGAATATTTTTTGCACGCTCTATACATACAAAATCCTTTGATGCATCTAGTACAGAAGATTGAAGCAAAATATTGTGTATTGCATATTTCCCAAAGTCTGTTTTTCTCTAAGCCTCAATTTGCGTAACTTCACATTATTTTCGCCATCAGAAATGCAATCAGTGTGTGATTATTCCTTAGAAACATAATTTATGACACTATTGTTCACACCTGCCATTTTAGATAAACGAATTCACATTAAAATTATTTATGTACGCCTGAAGGTAATTCAAATTTGCGTCTAATTTATTCCGAAACCTTTAAGTACATATTCTGTATAACTTTTAATGATTGCCTTTCAAATTAGTGCATTTTAAATTTTAGATGTATACCTGGAAACGACTTATTCCTTGATGGATAATAAATGCTGTAAATATACAGATATGGTCACGCGTACATATATTTACCTGCGCATCTACAGTTTTTTCTTTGTTGAAATTTGTTGTAGTTTACTGCAAGCTGGTCGTTATGAATAACTTCATTTTATGCGAGCCAAAGCATTTCTTTGGTTGTTTGTGTTTATACGCATATATGATGAATATGAGAATTGAGACTTGCACATATGTATGCATACCTCAGGTACAGATGTGCATGAAACTAGGTATGTTGTCAGTAGTATAATTGGAATGGAATTCCCGATTAGGTGTGTCCACTCGAATTTTTCGATACCCAGTTTGTCAAAACGTTCGTTGAAACATTGATTTATACAAATTCCAGAACAAATATAGATGCAAATCTAAATGTCAATTTCTGATGCATTAATAGCAGAATATAGATCAGACCTTGAACTCGTTTCTTTTTTCGCGTAAATGTGAAATATTTAACAATTATTATTGATCAGCTAACAACTATTATGAACCATAATAAAGGTGTTTATATATATATATATATATATATATATATATATTTACAAAGGAAGAAAGAGATAGCTAGCTAGTTACATAGATAGAGATAAATAGAAAGAGAGAGAGAGAGAGAGAGAGAGAGAGAGAGAGAGAGAGAGAGAGAGAGAGAGAGAGAGAGAATTACGATTGCTTTTCGGTTTAGTGATGAACTAAAAAGCAAAAATGTGCTATTTTCTCCCGGATGATGATTTGATTCTATTCTCATAGTTTGTTAGCCCTATTGCTGGAAGTTAGATACAATTCATTACCATACTAGTCATGTCAAAAATATATGTGTAACTGCAGTAAATTAATTTTCGTATTGACAAGTGTAAATTCCTTCAACGACTGATAATTTAACATTATATGTTTTTATGTTCTCAGAATTTTGAGTGAGTAACAAGTAGCTCCTTGCATCGCGTTTTATTTTGCCTTTTGTAAAGCAATACATGTATGTGTGTGTGTCTGTGTGTGTGTGTGTGTGTGTGTGTGTGTGTGTGTGTGTGTGTCTGTGTGAGTATGTATGTGTCTGTGTGTGTGCCATTATATAAGACTGCATAAGCTTTTGTATATGTATGTATGGATATAAGAATCTCTATCACAGAGTTGGCTTAGAAGATACTGAAAAAAAAAGAAAATATAACAGTAACAAACAAATAAATGAAACCATGAAACCCTAAGATCCTTTCATCAACCAGTAATGATGTACCGCTTAAAAGGATATAGCTTGGGTTTTTTCACCTGTGTGAGATGTGGAAAACAAGAGAAGTACTGTAGCAAAGAACATTTGAGAAATACTCAAAACGCAGGCATCCAATACCTTCACAGACACATACGTTTAATCAAATCGCAAATCGATATTTTATGTGCGACGGGTTGATTCCAAAGTACTTTGATGCAATGCGTATCTTGTTGGTGTATTGAAAGTAGGGCTGACTGATACGGAAAAAGGACTACACTTGAATAGAAATTATTGCTTTTTCAGCTGTCTCAGTGCCTTCATCTTATTTTTATGAATTTTCACAGTAATCATTCTCTTCTAAACTCTCTAGAAAAGAAGAAAAATTACCGTTTTACACTTTCGCTTTTTTTTTTCTGGTTACACATTCTCACATGAATTGAACTGTTAAGCTCTGGGAATGTTCTTTCGGTAATCCAGTTAGTAGCATGCTATGATTACCAGATGAATGATTTCAATTAATTCCATGTTATTGCCTCATAATTAACTTGTTTAGCCCACAAAAACGAAAGTGGTGTTTTGCATGCAATCTGTGTAAGTTTGACAGTCATTATCAGTTATGGACCCGGTACGTTTATATCGTTAGGTTTCGTTTTTCTACGATTATATTTCATGTTCATATACGACATTGAAATTTCTTTATTTTTTCCTATGATCCTCTCTATAGCTTTAGTTTCTGTATTTTGTTTACTTTTATATCTGTGATATGAATTAATCTCTCATTTGGTGCCTTTTTCATGTAGGGAAAATCGAATTTCACCGAAGAACTGCCTCCAGACTTAGAATGAAAAAGATGGTGCATGCACTAGAAATACAGTGCCACTTTGCTGAGTATCATATCCAACCAACAACTAAATTGTGTTTTTATATGAACTAACGGCGTTAAAATTCTTCACAAATTAAGTTTCAAAATCTAAAAAAAATTCAATTATTTAAATATTTTCTTTCTTTTATTCTGTAGCAAACTGAAACTCGTTTTCTTTTAGCAGCCAATTATTATACATTTATTTCGCTACTGATAATTGCTCGCCTTAATATATATGATGAAAACTATTTCAGTTATATATTGAACAGAAATATTAATATCTATGTACAATATAGCAATTAAAATCCCGATTTTCAATTTCACATCCGCCATTTAATCAACTCGTTACTGGAAAATTTACAAAAGCAAAACTACTTGAATGGCCTTCCACCACAATCAAATGTTATTTAAATGATGATACAGCATTTCGGCTCAATAAAGACGAAATAAATTGCGATTATTTTAATTGTTGCAAACGTATAATGAGTATTTTCTACCCGTACGTATACATTCAGATGCAATGAATAACTCTCTAGAGTGTTCTTTTCGCTCGATATGGGAAAATGTTATTTTTTACTGAATTTGACGTTGCACGAAATATTTGCATTTCGAAGTAAACCTTCAAAAAGGAAAATTTTAAATAAAAACGTTACACGAGAAAGCAGGTCATATCCATTTTACGTTATGATTTCATATTTCACTGAGTTCAGAATAAGCATTTGAAAATACGTAAGTCAATTTGTCAACATATCATTGTCAATATATAACGTAGTTTCGGTTTTTTTTTTTCCCTCGGATAAGCATTTTTATTGAAAATAGCGGTTTAATTTTTATCAGAACTAAGTTCTGATAATTATAATATTTTCAGAATAACATTACGCATGTCTTCATACAAGATAGCAAGTTCAAAGGCAAAAAGAAATTGCGTACATAAATAGGTTACTCGTTAAAGTCTTAATTCAGAACACACACCTGAATGCCTGCAGAGGAACACGGGAGCCGAAAAAACATATTTATTTTCTCAGATACACGTGTAAGTAGCCATAAGAAACGGGGACAACAAAACCCGTTCATCGAGGAAGTCTTGGTTTCTATTTGTTTTCTTTTATTTTTGTCTTTCGTGGTAGATGAACTGTAACGAGATTGGACAAATCATTACATCATGGGGTAATTTCTTTGATATTTTCTATGCATATTTTATGTTCCGAGTTTAAATTACACAACAAATACCCTAGATTTTCATCCTCCAATGGTCAAAAGTATACTCGTATGTTCCAGCCTGGTGAATAGATAGGAAAGTGAAAAGACTGCATGAAACAGTTAGCTTAAATTTTTCAGTTCATACCTTTCCGATTTCGCATACAATCAAACTGTCTCGATCCTGCATAAATGTTTGTGACAAGTTTTCAAAAGAATGGTTCGTGTATTAAGACATAATTACTGCTCAGGTAGCTATAACTCGTTGAAAAACTATATGTTTCTAGACCTTTCATATGGATGGGAATATTTACTTTGTAGATACGCGAATGATTTTGGCAAATCTAAAGTTAAAATGTCAGTAAAAAGTTTCAATTCTCATTTATTTTCTGATTACGAGAACAAGGAATATTTTATCTTAATTTCTCTTAAATACCTAATATATATTAATTTTATTTAATGGTTATTACTTTTTGGAGTATGCTACGTTGTTATCCAAATGTTATAAGCAGTAGCACTAATTAAAAGACAATGTCTTTGTATCTCTGTCTTTTAGTATATTAAACTATTATAATATTCACTATTTTTAAGATGAAATATATAATGACGAGTGGCAAGAGAAAGGGTTAGATATACTCATTTAATGTATATTAAAATGTGCTGAAGACATTTCATTTTTGACACTGGTGAGAGAAAGTAGGATAATAACATTATTCAGGTTAACTAATCCGAAGTTTTCCGGCATATATTTTATTTATTTCGCGATGTTTTGTATCTGATGCGTTCTTTGCTACTCTAGGCACAAGGTACGCGATTTTGGGACAAGGGAAGAGTTGATTAGATTGACACCAGTACATAACTGGTACTTAATCTATCGATCCAGAGAGGATGAAAGGCAAAGTCGACTTCAGACGAAATACCTCTAAGCATTTCGCCCGGCGTGCTAACGTTTCTTATTTCTTTACTGCCCACAAGGGGCTACACACAGAGGGGACAAACGAGGACAGACAAACGGATTAAGTCGATTATATGGAACACAGCGCGTAACTGGTACTTGTTTAATCGACCCCGAAAGGATTAAAGGTGAAGTCAACCTCGGCGAAACTTGAACTCAGAACGTAGCAGCAGACGAAATATCTCTAAGCATTTCGCCCGGCGTGCTAACGTTTCTGTCAGCTCACCGCCTTTTTGTATCTCATATATTACGTCAATAATAATGCTAAAGTTGACATCATTTATGGTAAATAATACACCTGATGGTTGTATATATACCATGCATTGTATAAAGGCCTTACTATATTTATTAGCCTTTTAAAACTACCTTAACGGCCGGCTCAGACGTATATAAATTGCACGTGCTTAATATGGATACTTGTCATAATTATTATTCGAATATTACAACGGCGGTCTGTGTGAAATTTCTATTTCGGTTAACTTGACTTGATAGAATGTTGGAGAAAATGCAATTTTAATATATTCGGCAGTAGGAGTAGTAGTAGTAGTAGTAGTAGTAGTAGTAGTAGTAGTAGTAGTAGTAGTAGTAGTAGTAGTAGTAACAACAAAATTAGTAGTTATGACTTTTTAGAAATATATTAAATTTATATGAGTACATATTACACTGAACACACAGTCTATCATATCCTTCACCTAATATCTGTTTCAGCATTGCTAAATAATATGAAAGAACATGAGCAACACATGCTAAAAGAAATTTTACACTCAGTTTTTCACAAACTTATAATAATATTTAGAAAACCCAAAAAAAACTGTTGTTTAAAAAACTAATTTGAATAAATATGTACTTGTGAAAGAAATACATAAAAACTGTGCGTCTATGAGTATATACTAACACATACAATACGTATAGTTATACATATCCATCTCTCTCTCTCTCTCTCTCTCTCTCTCTCTCTCTCTCTCTCTCTATATATATATATATATATATATATATATATATATATATATATATATATATATAAATATATATATATATATATATATATATACATGTATACGGACACACATATGTATATATTTGTTTGTACTAATAACGTATTTATGAACCATTTACAAATGCTTCCAATTTTATATAAATATTGGGGGTTTTTTTCCGACACATATCAATGTTGGTGTACTAAAACCATTCAAATTGAACTTCTGCGTATGAGCTGAGATAAATAGTATTCAAGCTTATAGTACATTGAGACTTGAAAGAGGTCTTTGAGGAAATAAAATTAAAATTCTGTATTCAGCTAAAAGTAATAATATCGCGATGTAACTCTGCAGAGAAGTGGAATATAATTTCTTGAATACTTATATGCATACATATATATATATATATATATATATATATATATATATATATATATATATATATATATATATATATATATATATATATATATATATATATATATATAAGCGACTGAATGAATACAGGAATACGAATACAGGAAAATGAATAAGTAAAGACATACATGAATAAATATATAGTCATATAAAGGAATAAATACAATTCCGAATTACATATGTAGTTTGAAATTGATATGATGAAGCATATAAACTTAAAAGGTAGTTATTATATAATAATTTATCATTTAGTCTTATACTTTGAATTGATGACATTTGTTAATTTTATTATATTTGATTTTCCTCGCAATAATACATCGAAATCTCTATTCGTTTCTGAATGCAGCTCGTCCAGTTTCTGAATGTTACACTTAAATTCATTATTGACATAGCTTTTATTCTTTTCAGACTACGATTCAAATAAATGTTACACATGAAAAGTAAATTCCTTAAAATTCATGATATGGAGTCTACTCTGATCAGATTAAAAAATAGTTTGGAAATATTTATCCTAACATCTTAAAATGCTCGTCGTTGAAAGTGTATCACATTCTAGAATTTATCGCATTTGCATATCAATTCTTGGAAGTTCCTCTCCGGTTTGTCTTTCAACCGGAGACGCAGATACTAAAAAGAAAAAAAATTATGCAACAAATAGATTACGGTTACTTGTGTGAACTATATTTAGACATACTAGTAGAAATTGATTCGCCTATCCATGTATCGCTGATGCATATTCCACAACCGATATTTACTAGTTATTCAGCATTATTGAATAGAATGCCATAATTTTCTGATATTTTTTGAAACTAAGACAAAAGGATTTTGAATTGTAAGAAATATATTTTCTCATGCTTCTGTTAACATCCGTTTATTTCTTCGAGTGATCGTTTATTGTTATCCTTTCTTATGCCATCATTATTGATCTGAAAAAAATCCATTCGTATCCAGCTAGTTTTTCTTTAGGTTTGCTGTGACAACTGTTTTTGCTGCTTATCTAAGATGTTTGAAAGCGATTTGATGCAAATTTGGTTCTAGTTTTCAACGTGACAATGTCAAGGTGTCTGCTATGACTTTGATGGCTGTAGACATAGTAGTAACTTCAGTATTCGAAGTACGATAATTGCTCAGAAAATTACACTCTTCGTATCGCTTTAAAAATTCGAGATTATATATGAAGAGGTAATTGTGTTAGTTGCTTAATCAGTGTACTCTAGGTATCAAATTGAGCTTCAAAACTCACATATTGACTTTAGTATCTAGTTTCCAAAACCTTAAATTCACATGGCATTTACTCTAAGTTTTGAAAGCAAATCATTGGATACTTTAACGTATCTGCTCAGTATTTGTGACTTAATATTATTTTTTCTTTTCAGATTTGATATACTTTATTGATTTTCCCAAATGGATGTGAAAGAAATATACATCTTTGATCAGATGTAATATTAAGAGTAACATGGCCAACAGTGTGTTTAATAAACCAATGAAGATCGAAAAGGAGAATGAGTCTCAAAATGACTAACACGAGTGAAGCGTCACTTTACAAGGTTTGGCCGGAAAACTCACAACCTGCCAAGATGATCTCAAGCAATGTGATCAAATGAGATTTATTTTTCAACATAATCTCACTTGCGGTCCACACACTTCCTCAATCGGCGTTGCAGTTCTTGGATATCATTCGGGAAGAGGCATTTATTGTGTTCTCAAAATAGTCATGACAATAGATATGGTGTCATCATCACTGCGGTACCGGTTCCCAGTCAGTCGACCGTATTTTACAGATGGGCCCAAATCAAAAGAAAAGTGGAGATGGTGAGCAACTATTTCAAAGTCACAATCATGCACAGCAGTCATTAAAACCAACGATTTGTGTAGTGGAGTGTTGTTCTGATGAAGCAAGACGTCTTTCGTCAGTTTTCCTAGACGTTAGGTCTCGGCAGCCTTTCGTTACTGCTTCAGCAAGTTTTCATGGTGCCTTCAGTTGATGGTCATAATGAATATTTTTCAAATACAATGTTTTGAGTCATCCTTCAAAGTTGAGGATAAAAATTCCCTGTAGATGAAACAACCTTGGACTCCCTTGGAGCAGGCGCGGAAGTGGAGTCTACTGCATGGATTGACTCTTTGTCTCTAGTTGAAGGTGATGAAATCTTCACTATTCTCTGGTTAGGACACATCGAAAGAAACCAGCTGGATCAACCTCAAACAATGTAAGATTTATCCATTATTTGTCCAGTTTGGTGTGCTTTTTATCCGTTGTCTAGTAGACCCGGCACCCACCGAGCAGAAACCTTTGTCATGCCATGTTCATTGTGGAGATTGATTTTTACCCTCTCTTGTAATATGATAACAATGGCAATTATATTTATTGTCAATCACCTGTCATCCATAACTATGTGGTGAATACGATCAATGCTTCCTTGGTGGTGGCACTTGCTGGATGTCCAGAATTTGGAGGAACTTCATAACTGCCAGTTTCTTTCCGAAATTCAACTGCCCGCTTTTGCAACTTTGATAAAGCTGGAGTGTTATCACATAATGTAGCAACTATGTCAGCATGAATATCCTTGGTAACTAAAACTATTTTCTGCAGGTACTTAATAAGAGTACGATGTTAAATTTTGTCCATTTTCAAGAGACTTCGCTACTAGTCATTTGACGTTTTCTTTGAGGAGTCAAATATCAATTTATCTGCAAAGTTATTAGAAAGAAGAATTGAAATTCATGCATGAAATATTTCACTGCTGTAGCATCACTCCTTCAGTATCAGCCTATTAACTTTTCGTCCCCTCCCCATACATCTCATTCATATTTTATTCTGTTATAAACAAAAATTGGTTCTTTCCGCTATAGTCATACAAATGTATATGAGCATTTTATAGGTGCAGGAAGCGCTTCGTCTCGGCATGCGTGTGTGGTTTAGAAACTTGCTTTGCAAGATTTTTGCTTTGGTTGAGTCCCCCAGTACACTGTATTTCCCAATTACCTTCTACGTCTCAGAAGTTGTATCTAAATTGTGTGTGAATTTGTTAGACGATTACACTGTGAACACCTATGTATACATGCCTATATGCTTCGGACTTACTGCAGCTGACATACATCAACTTTTGTCTATCATTGTGGACAACACCTACTTCTCTTTCCAGGACCACATATACAAACAGACAACAAGTCTCCCCATGGCATCCACTCTCTAGGGCCTACTAGCATTCACTTATGTGAACCATCTAGAACGTCGAGCACTCAACATATGCCGCTGATGCGCCCTCTTCACCAGGTACGTAGATGACATCCTCATACTGACACCCTCCCGTGAAGAGATTGTCATAATATTCACGACGTTCAATAACATGGACATGAACATCAAGTTCACTATAGAACATCCCACATCACTGGATCGCTAGCACTACTTCAAACTGAATATAACGCAAGGAGGAAACATCCACACCGAGTTCTATTCAAAAGCAGCAGAATAGAGATATGTTTGTCCAATATAATTCAGCATTTCCACTCAGAGCCAAACTAGGATACACCAGAAATGAACTTGCACGCATCTAGGGAGAGGGCAAGTGCAACAGAACGGAGGACAAGGTGACTCACTAGATACACTGAAAACCAACGGGTGCCCTCGATCCATTGTAAATCGGCTTTAGTGCCCAAGACGACCAACACGCCGACGACATAGAAAACCTAGCAACACATGCTTCCTTAAAATACCCCATTTTAGCGAGAGGATAACTACATCCATCCGAAGAGTCATAAGAAGAGAAGGGCTAGACATACAACTAGCCCAATCCGGCCCCTTTTTGAGAGGACACCTAGCAAAGAAATAAACAAGGGACAACAATGGACACTAACAAACTGTCTCATCCGTGACACAAATTTATGCCAACGGGTAAATGCTGTGTATAGAATACAACGTAAGAAATGCAACAAGTCTATGTGGGTAGCAGAGCAAGACCGTTACACGTCCGCATCAATGAAGATCTGAACACGAGAGCCTCCTCCTTCAGAAAACATCTAGACAGATGCCGGAACACCAACAAAAACATAACAGTCACAATTCAAACCATTGAACGTAATTTAAGAATTAAGGAAACTATACTCATGCACAAACTAGGGCCCCAAATTAACATCAGGCTGGAATTTGGTAATCAATATATTATTTAGTTACATCTGGATGCTTGTAGGTTCGTTTAGAAGAGAAATCAAAAGAAGGGAAAACAAGAAGCTGCACGTATAATACATAACTTAGAAGCAGCGCTACGGATGTACCAGCACACACCAAAATGGAGACATGGCCGACCTCACGCACTTCTCATGAGGAATTCCGGAAGGGGTTTCGGGAGACCACTGCTGAGACGCATAAAAAAAAATAAATAAAAAATATAACCGTTCGGAAAATGATTATATCAGCGATTCCAATTCAGAATATCTGAAGAAGGAATTATATTCCGAAATATCATCAGACTATGGATGACTAAATTACAGCAGGTATGTAGCCCATTGTTTGTATTATAGTGTATTGTTGTACCTCTCAGATCTTTTTTATTCTTTACAAACAATACAAAATGCTTCAAGCTAACTACAATACTCTCCTATGTCTATATGTATATGCATACATGTGTGTGTGTGTGTATGTGTGTGTGTTTGTTCACACCACTTCTTGGTTTGTTGTTGGTTTGTTTATGCACCAGTAACTTACCAGCCCGGTATTATGGAAATATTGAATATGCATCGTTTCCATTTGTTGGATTAGACTTTCTAATTGGTGTCACTGCGCATAACCGAAGTCCACTGAATGAAATATATAAAAGATAAATGATATATATGCCAAAAGATACAGATATATATATGTGTGTGTGTGTGTGTGTGTGTGTGTGTGTGTGTGTGTGTACGTATATATATATATATATATATATATATATATATATATATATATATATATATATATATATATATATATATATATATATATATATATATATATATATATATATATATATATATATATATTATATATATAGTCATGCGGCCTAAAGGAAATACTTTCTTTTTCTGATCAAGAGAAAAAAAATCATCAAACTGGACTGACTGCAATATGTCACCACACCGGACAAGGGCATGAAGCTATGTTATTTCAAGTCTATTATGCAAGCCATATGCCGCTTCATCTACAGTTACGATAGATTACATCTCAGATATAATACTAGTCATTGATGAGGTGGACGCAACATCACATGCTGGACCTGACAGCTTTCCAGCCATCCTCCTCAAATCATTCAAATGTGCCCTAGCAAAATCACTACAGATCCTCTTCCAGATATTTTTTGGCAAATGACAAACTGCGAAGCAAGCCGAAGGAAGAATAATATGCCCAATCCAAAAAGGTTGAAGCAGAGCAGATACCAAAAATTACAGGTCTATCTCTCTGACAGCAGACATCAGCAAAATCATAGAACGAAAGGTTAGAGAGAAACTAATCGCATTCCTTCAGTAAAACCACTTGCTGAGTGATAACCATTGCTCCTACCACACAGCTCCTACCATACCATGTCTGGGTGTTGAAGCAGTCACTCTACAAATCAAATGTAGACGTGATATAACTTAACTTTGCCAACGATTTAGATAAAATTGATTATGGTATGATATGCCACAAACTATGCGATCATAGCATAGCTGGAAAACTTGGTTCTTATGACTTTTTGAAAGATAGAAATCAGGAAGTGGTGTCCAATTGAGCCACTTCAAAGTAAATACAAATAGTGAATGGTGTTCCACAGGGCACTAACTTAGGGCCACAACTTTTCATAATAGCTCTCTCCTATATGCCCTCAGCTGCCCGGATAACCACCCTTGCTACCTATGCAGATGATACAAAAGTCTCGTAGAAAATACAAAATCCAAGGGATATTGCACGCCCGCCTCAAGCGTTGGACGAACATTATAAATGGGCTGAGGACAATAATATGCAATTTAATGCTGGAACATTTCAAGCTCAGCGCTACCAGCACCCAAAATTGAACGAAAACCTTACAGTATTCACTGGGCCAGGGAAGATTTCAATCCAAGAACCTAAATCAATGCGTGACTTGTGTATCGATTTGGGTGATGATACCTCTTGCCAAGTGCACATTACCAGGATGGCGACTAAGTGCAGACGGAAGGCTGGATGGATCCTGATAACATTCAGAACCAGTGAAAAGGAGACTATGATGGTTCTCTGGATGACATTAGTCCTGAGGCGCCGGGACTATAGCTCCCAACTATGATTACCACATAATGTAAAATTAAGAGTGGCCTCGAAGCAATTCAATGAAGCTGTACAATGAAGATCATCTCATTACAACAGCTCAAACTGTCACACTGTATTCCCTGGAGCGAAGTCGGGAGAGATATGCAGCAATATGCATCTGGAAGTTTCTGGAAGGTGTTGTACCAACGCTTGGCACTGAAAAGTCCACAAATACCAGAACGGGTCGCCCCTGCAGAGTGCCAAAGATCCCAACACTGCTGCTACGCTTCAGGATCAGTTACTGAAACAGCCTGAGTTTCAAAGCCCAAACTTTTTAATATTCTTGCAAATAGCCTGAGAGACCTACACAAAGTGGATGTAGGGGGTTTCAAAACAAAACTGGATCACTTCCTGTCGAGAGTTCGTGATGAAACTCACGATGTATTGCGTGTGTGATAGGTGATCCGTGATATTGCGAGAGATTACTGTGTTCACAAAATTTTCTCCATACAAAGCAATTGTTCAATTATAGCATTTGACATAGAATATAACAGTAAACAGAAGCTCTTCCATGTATAGTAGATTAGAGTGTCTCAGATGAAGTTAACACGACACTAACAAACTCCAACAGAGAATATCTATTGCAGTACAGAAACAAAAATTCCCGAGGCGAAATTGACCCTATTGGCAGATTCTGGAGCTAGTAGCCCAGGCCCATCGTATGGTTAAGTGTTTGTATTATAAGGTACGCATAAACTTTTACAAATACTCAGCCGACATCATTATGATAATATCATAACGTTTTTATCTTAAACAAAACACCTACAACGAATAGCAGACGACCTTCTGCTATTATGATGTATCATATGTTCCTAAATACATAATGCCTGAAAGAAAAGAATTATGAGTAAGAAACTGATAAAGTTTTTGTTCATAAATCTTCATGATCATAACTATCCCAGAGCGAAACAACAAATCAAACATAAAGGAAGACTAATACAATTCATTATCTATGATGAATTCAAAAGTGTAATTGTAATAGGATTTCTAAGAATGTATTGAATGCAAATTTATCGACTTGCAACATATGAGTATTAATTATATTATTTAGTCAGACGGAAGAATACTGAAGTGTGCCGTAAGGAGATAGGACTTCAGGAAGTAAAGAATAAGCTGACGACCACCAGGCACTTATTTCGTAGTTTATATCTAGAGCACTCCACTTCACCAACCAGCACAATTACCTCAGCATGTATGATATCTAAGGGAAAAGTATAAATAGAAATCATTTTTATATATGTCTAAGAAAAATATTCTTTCTTATTGAAGTCGAGACTACAACGGAAAAATTATACGATCGCCACGAAATACTATTAAAATATAAAATAAATATAAAAATTCTAATGATGGTGTATTTTTGAAACAAGTATGAAGGGAGAAAGGAATGAATAAATAATAAAATATCCGTCAAAGTCGATCACACTTGTTAGTTAATGTTTGAATTTGACATTTTGGGGAGGTGAATTTCAGACAAAACCTCATCATTTATTCAAAGTATGAACAAGTAAAGAATAATGTAACAGTCAGGCTAGGTTTGATTTATGTAGCATTAGTGGTTAAATAAAAATTATTACCTCACATAAAATTGCTAATAAATAACTCTCTTAACAAAGATAAATTGCAGTGTTACTGCTTGTTTATTTCAATGTGTGTTTTTTTTTTAATTCCTTATGTATTGTGTTGTTAGATATATTGTCATTTTTTTTTAGTTTTCACGTAGTGTATATTGTAGTTTAAAAAATCGTTTTTCCTTTTCATTGCCGTGACTTTTATTAAAAGGAAAATAAATTGAATCAAAAGTGAAAACTACAATGCATCTATAGAAGAAAATCGCTATCATTTTCTCGAGTAATATTTTCCTCCTTTTGTATATTTTAAGAGGAGAACAATATATTCATCCATAGAGCATCTTTCTCTTATTGTTGATATTCTTCTTCTCTGGCTTTTCTTCAAAAAGTTGGAGTAATATTTCATCATTTGTTTTCATCTTCGTTTGTTTCTCTTCTGTTTTCTTTGATTTTCTTCAATGAGATTGTCTTGCCCCTCCTCCTCCTCCCCCTACGTGCGCTCACTGGACTACCCAACACAGCTCTGTGTGCCCTGGGTACGTGCTGTGGTTTGTTGTGATTCTCTTATATTCACTGTATTGAAAGTGTTTTACGTAGGATGTGTGCGGTATCTTGTAGTGCTATTTTCTGTATGTTATATATACCTATAAGTCCTGAGGGTTTTGTTATGTATTTGTTAGAATGTTTTTTTATTATATTTAATGCGCCTACTGTGATAGGAATCGTTTCTGCTTTTAGGCTTCATATTCGAGTTACTTCTCTCTCCAGATCTTTGTATTTTAAAAGTTTCTCCGTTACTTTTAGACAAATATCGTCATTTATTAGTATTGATATATCGATTAGAAATCAATTCTTCTTCTTCTTCTTCTTCTTCTTCTTCTTCTTCTTCTTCTTCTTCTTCTTCTTCTTCTTCTTCTTCTTCTTCTTCTTCTTCTTCTCTATTATTATTATTATTATTATTATTATTATTATTATTATTATTATTATTATTATCATCATCATCATCATCATCATCATCATCATCATTATAATTTTTGTTATTATTATAACTATTATTATCATTAATATCGTTATATGTTTGTCTTTTGCTTTGCATTTGTACAAATTGACTCCAAGTCTCACCCAAAGACCTCAGTGACAATGAGTTGCATGTTCAAGTAGGTGTCATGATTAGGGTGCCACATATTTGGTTTTGCACAAACTATTGTTTTTGAGAATGTCTTAGAAAACATGAGGAAATTATAAGGTTGTTACAAAATTTGAGATCACCTATACTGAATTTTACTTAAGATAAGGGCAGTTCTCATGCGCTCTGTTTTTTTTTCAATTCCTGCCATTTTTTTTATATTTCCTAGTATCAGAGTTAAGTAGCAATCAGTCCCTTTTGCTATCATTCCAAAGGCACATATAAAAATAGGTATTGTTTTCGTCTTGAGGTTCCACACTTTTCCAACTTCTATTTCAAGATCTTTATACTTGCTCAGTTTTGGTAGGTTATGACAGATACATTTATGTATATTAGGACAGTCATATCGATGAGGAAGCATGACATTTGTCTGGTGTCCTTCGATATAAGGTCTGACCTATTCACATCTATCGTGCCGTATGTTTGAACGGTGAAGTTCTAGAGGAGTGGGACGTGGTCATTTTAAAGCACTGGATATGGCTTGTGTTCCCATCAATTTTTATCATATACAGGCTTACGTTTTTGTAAATTATCCAGTGGATATATTGTGCTGTTCTATCATGCTTGTTGAGATACTCTGTAGGCGCTAGAAGACTGCACGTGCAAACAACATGATCGATGGGTGTTTTCATACATGAAATGTTGGGCTACTGCTGTTCTTTATTTTGTTGGCCCGGTAGCTCCTTATAGGTAGGCATTCATCTTGGGATGCTATGAGAAACCCTTCTGTCCCTGATTTGAAACCAGAAGGCACCACTAATGGGTAAGGGCTTTGTCAACATTGGTATTATCAGCTCTCTTTGGCTATTTGCAATTGAGAGATGTGTCTTGCCATTTATCAGGAAGAATATATAAGGCAGCAGTTTTAGCACGGTTTTTCATACACTTAGCTATTTCTGTGCTTGTTTCCAGTACGTCTAATTCTCGGACTTGTTGTATTTGGAATTCATGTAGATTATTTATTGTCCGTTTTGTTATTGAGTATGATAATTCCATGTCTTCGTGCTTTGAGACAAGTTTTAACATCCGGTCATCAGTGTTTTTAAGGTAGGTGTTTAGGCCAATTGTGGCAAATGTCATTGTTAGTTCCAGTTGTAAACGTTCACGGCCACCCTCATTTTTGCCAGAAAAGTAATTCTATATCTGCCTTAGTTTGGTGCATTCTATGAATTGACAACAGCTTTCGTGTTTTTACGTCAAAATTACATATTTCAGTAACTGACCGGTTAATAATAAAACGATAATTAAATATATGTGATTAAGGAAGTGTTGATATATTTTTTCTTTGTAATGTTAGTTTTACGTATATTTTGTTAACAAAAGTAAAATAACTTACATAGGAAGGAAACGTATATGCAGTTTTAAATGTGGTGCTGGGTAATTTGGCTGTTGGAACAGAGGCTACGAAATTAACCTTCATGACTCTTGTCTACCTACCCTCAATCCTCGAAATTGTAGTTGTAGCAGCATAAACAAAACAACTGCAACTGCAATATGAAGAAGTCAACGTGTTTTTATAAAACGTTAACTGCAGCAAAGGAATTACACGACAACCACTGCCACTAAATACAGAATGAAATTCTGACATAAAGGAGCTGCCAAAACATTTTGCACTGAATATCGAGAATCTGGTCGGGAGGCAGTATGTATTATACACTCTGTCTCGTTGTCACATACAAATGGAAGGCACATGAGAAACTGTCGTGACTTATATCTTGTTCCGAAGCTTCGTTTAACTGTAAATTCCAAGGCGCTTAGAAATTCCAGTGTTTGTTGCGATCTTGAACTTATGACACATTTTCCAGTTTACACGGTGTGGCAACGCATCTTGCTTCTGGTAAATTCCCTAATGTCTAGATCTTACATCTTCGCTGTTAATGCAAAGTTTAGCTCAGGGTGTAAGTCTAATACATAGACTTCAGTTTTCAAGTGATGCGCTAATATATTGGTCTTGAAATGGCAAGCAAAGTCGACCGCGGCGCCACTTGAAATTTGGACGTATACTGACAAGAAATTCCGCAAGCATTATTCCACTCGCGGTAGCAATTCTGCTTGCTCTCCACCTTATACTAATACTCCTTTACTTGTTTCAGTCAATTTGACTGTGGCCTTACTGGAGCATCACCTTTATTCGAGCAAATCGACCGCAGGACTTATTCTATGTAAGCCTTGTACTTATTCTATCGGTTCTTTTGCTGAACCGCTAAGTTACGGGGACGTTAACTCACCACCATCGGTTGTCAAGCTATGTTGGGCGGGGACAAACAGACACACAAACATATACACACACATATATACTTACACACACACACACACACACATACATACATATATATATATATATATATATATATATATATATATATATATATATATATATATATATATATGTACGACGGGCTTCTTTCATTTTCCGTTTACAAAATCCACTCACAAGGCTTTGGTCGGCCCGAAGCTATAGTAGAAGACACTTGCACAAGGTGCCATGCAGTGGGAGTGAACCAGGAGCCATGCGGTTGGTAGGCAAGCTACTTACCACACAGCCACTCCTACGCCTATTAATATATAATGTTAGTATTGTATCGGGTAAAGTACCTACCGGTACATCATCCGTTTTTATGTGTTGAGTTCTGTGTGTGGCTACTTTGTCATTCATCATTTCGGCGTCGATATAATAAGTACCAGTAGAGCACTGGGGCCAATGTAACCGACTTAAACCCTCTGAAAACATGCTGGCCCTGTAGCAAAATGTGAAAGCAACATTAGTGCCACACTATAAACTATATAAACATATTACGAAAATATATTTAAACTATTAAGATAATCTTTAGTAACAAAACTATTATCATTAATTGTAATTTAGAGTAGCTTTCGTCTTTACCTATACACACATATATATGTTTGTTTTTGTATCACGCTATGTATGAAATAATTGCTTCCCAAACTAAAGGATGCATAATATTGTTTCATAGAGTACATACTTTAAACGTATATAAAACAAACGTTAGCTGTTTCTGCGAATGTTAGTATTTGAATGTGTAACGCGGAGTAGATGGAACAGGGACCACTGACGAAGATGTATACTCTTTATGTTCCTTGTCTCGTTTCTCTGTTTGCTTTTTTCGTTGTTCGAAAAAAGTTCGTGGTCTATGTTTTTGTTTTTATGTTTTCGTTTCTCATTTTGTTTAACGTTTTTTTTTTATGCCCTGTACCCATATATGCATGTATGTATACATATAGATATAGGTATGTACATATATGTATGGATATATGCATATATTTATATATTATTTATACTATTATTATTATATATATATAAATATCTACATATACACACACACAAACATATATAAATATATATATATATATATATATATATATATATATATATATATATATATATATATATATATACACATATGTGTGTGTGTGTGTGTGTGTGTGTGTGTGTATGTATGTGTGTGTAGGTGAGTGTGTTTTTGTGTATTGCAAATAATATTCATCTAAATAGGAACACAATCACAAATAAAACTATAAACCAGTATCTACTGTGTGTCTGCCTTTATTAATCGCTTCGCTAAATATTTCCATGACAGCTTAGGAATTGCTGCTAAAACTTTTTTCCTTCTTTTCTCTTTGTTACTATACATTAGTTTGCCTTTTATCATTATTTGGTGTCTGCTTTCTACGCATTATTATTTACTTTTCATTTTCGGAAGCGCTTAAGCATATGACATTAGTAATTTAATGTTAATTGACAGATTACTATATTAAATAGTTCAGCTTCAACACCCAAACCTCACGTTATCACTTCCCCCGTTTAAAGATTAAAACACCAAAGTATTTCTTCGAAATATCTAGCTGAAATATTTTAAGACATTTTTTTAAAAAATAAACACATCTGTCAAGTCTACCCTGTCAAGAATATCCTGGAGCAAATAATGAATACGAAATAAGAATAATTGTTTAATGATTCTAATGTCATTTTTGTTTTCCTGAAAAGTGAAGTAAAAGAGACCTTTAAGAGTTGTGGTAAAGGAGAAGCAAATACATCAAATTCAAATTATTTTTCATTTGAGTTTTAATACAAACAATAATGCAGAAATAATCGTAGAAATATTGCCACGCGGTTCTGTTGAGGAAAAATAAATTACTGTTGAGAAGCTTTGTGGTCACAATATCATACATACATACACACACACGCGCGCACGCGCCTTCAATATATGACTAGTATAAGAAGCATAACAATTGAAGGATTAAACTAAATCTGAATCCGATCTCATCGTTTCTAAAAACTCATCGCAAGTATTAAACACTGTTATATTCCACTCGAATACATACTATTTTGAGTTAGTTTTGTCATATTATATATACTATTTCAATTATATTTATAATCCTGTGTCCAGTCCACAGAAAAATATATATTCCTAAATGCCTTTGTTAATTTGTTAGTGAATTACATATTAATATAGCATTAATTTAGTTGCTGATAGCATTAAGTGGTGTGTTCTAGTAATAAAACAAAATGCATCAGGGCATGTACTTGAACTCAGTATCCATTCCTATTTTCTTTAGGAAATAATTTTCAACTGATTGACAAAAGCATTCCTATCCAATTGCCAATTTTTTTTCGCTAAAGGGAAACATATTATAGACAATGGCTAGTGAGGAGTGGCAAAATATTGTCCATTAATTGATGATGCAGTACTTCAACCCCAAATTGTTTGTTTGCAATTCGATGACTATTATGGGAAAAATGTTATCAGTTTGCAAAAATTGCTAATGGGAAAATAGCGTAAAATAATATGCTCTTAAAACATTAAAAGCCTAAAATATTTGCTTCTGTGGTCTAGGAGAGACAACAGATTCTGTCAAACATGGGCTATAAATAATTGCATACTATCTTTAATATCAACTGCCTAGATAGATTCAAATATATCCAATTTTTAATTCAGTTGCAATGTATAAAATTCGTATATAGAGTGTATTGGATAAAGTAATATGACGCCAAGTCCGATTTGAATAAGAAGGATGTCAAAGAGCATGCATTATATGCCCTATTTCATAAGGTATTTCAATTCTCTCCATCCTTGAATTTCACCATTTTATTTACTAGTAATATCGGTAACATACATGGCTTTGCAGACAAGGCGGCCCACCATACTTTTGAAAATTGAAACGTTGAAATGCTTATCGAAAATATGACAGAGTAATTACATATCAGTAACTGGGTGAATACCTGATTAGGCTGCAAGGAAATGTGAGGAAACTCAATAATTTTGCGTAGAATAACCGTCAAATATTGAGGCCTATGTAAATAATCCTGACAAATGATACTGGCAAACACGTGCTGTTGGCTACTTTGCAACTGGTTTCCCAAGGAAAATGAACTGAAAACTCCTGGAGATGTTTTTTTTTAATATTCTTTCATTTCTCGGATAATACACATTTCCCACTGTATTAAAAACAGTCAAATACAAGATGTGTGCCATTTACAAACGAGTACACTGTTTGTCTAAATGACTGAAATATTAAAATCTAAAGCCCATGAAAATACCGAACAGTCGTAAGAGATACAAAACTTTAAAAAAATGCATAACTAAAAACGTTGTTTTAAATCAGTATGCATCAACTTTGCCAAGTATTCAAAGGCTTGCAGTAACTCTGCATACAATTTCATTTGTATATTCCTCAGAAAGAAATGGTTTCCACACTAAATAAATGTCGTGTAATTAACGCAGTGAAAATCTCTAGACGATAAAACCTTCTGTAATATAAGAGCTGATACATTGTACCTATTAATATATCAAATTAAAATGCTGAACAAGCAATACGAATTAATTTCGATTTATCTTCATATATCGCTTCCTGAGACGTTATGTAAATATTTCCTCAAAATATTTCTATAATTGTGAACGGTACCTTACATTTTACTTTTATTTCGTTTACTATTCGTTTCGATTTAGGTAAAGCGCAACCATTATGGAGAAAACATGCTGTTCAAAGGAGGTCTAGATTTGACCACCCTAATTTATCTTCTTAATCGTATAGCTATATATGCGTTATCGTAAGTGTTCTTGCGTTTAAAATTAATAAGCTTCAAAGTTTGAGCTCCTATACCATCCAGTTAGCACGACTGTGGAAAAACTTTTCATGCGTCTTCTATCATTCATTATTTTTCATAGTTTCGTGTATGAAAATGCGCGAATATAATCGTGTCCCTTGTGTTCACTCATGCAATACACTCGAAGCAGCTATCTAGAGATACTGAAATGACAGATTTAGCATCTACATGCAATATAAATATTCCACTGTTTGCTTTTAGAAATGCAATTTAGTAGCAATATGCAAGA